>NC_044979.1:127556843-127690255 GCF_008728515.1 Papio anubis
AGACATACAAACGGCCAGTGAGAGTATGACAAGGTGCTCCACATCATTAGTCATTAGGGAAACACAAATCAAAAGCACATTGAGATACCACTTCATACCCACTAAGATAACTATAATGAAAAAAAAAAAAAAGGATGGACAACAACAAGTGTTGGCAAGGACGTGGAAAAATGGAATCCTCATGCGTTGCCTGTGGAAATGTAAAATGGTGCAGCTACTGTAAAAAACAATTTTTCTCACAGTTTCTTTATCCATTACCCATGTGACGGGCATTTGGGCTGGTTGCACGGTTTTGCAATTGCGAATTTGCAGCTGACCTCTCGCGGCAGCCTCGCAGGAACCCGCTGCGAAATAACCTTGGCAGTCACATGGCAGCCAGATAGAAGAACTAAATTCTGGTGCTCTACAACACTGTAGGGTGAATACAGCTAACAATAATTTACTATATCTTCTCAAATAGCTAGCAAAGAGGATTTTTAATGTACCCAACACAAACACGGCCTGCGGGAGCACATCTCGGCTCGTGGAGATCTGAAGATTTGCAAGAGAATAGAGGCCACCGCGTCCCTGGGTATTTGGTGCCCGCGGCTTGGCCGAGTGGGTTCGGTAGCCCGGACCTCGGGAAGTGCTAGGCGGGTCCCGCCGGCAGTCCTGGCGCGCCAGGTGGGGGGTGGGGTGGAATTCAAACGTTTCCTTACAAATAAGGACAGCGGGGCGGGAAGGGATGCTACAGGGGAGTTCCGAGCAGGATCGAGACCCCCACCTTTCATCCCCAAGTCCAACTCATCCCGCGGACGATCACACTCTCCCCAGGGTCATGCTCCCTTCCCCCCATCAGCCCCACGACTCGGGAGCGTCCCCATTTCCAGGTCCCCCGCGCTCCGCCCGCTACCTTGAGGCTCTTCAGGCGGTCCTTTAGGGTCTCCAGCGAACGGCTGAACTATTCTACGACGCATCCGGGGTTCCGCGCCAAAGTCGCCCATAGTGTCCTTGCCCGTGGCCCTCCGCGCCGCGCGCCTTGCCGCTCGCCAGGCCCTGGCAGCGCGGCAGCTCGCCCGTGAGCTCGTGGATGGCCTCGCGCTGCGAGCCCAGTGTCTCTTTCAGCGGTTCGACCGGCTCGCGCAGCTGCAGGACCTCGGCCCGCAGCTCCTCCTCGGGATCAGCGCGCGCGCTGCATGGGCATCGCTGGCAGCGGGCAGCCGGCGCGCACCGCCTCCGGGGGCAGCGAGGTGTACACTAAGCGGCTGCTCTGCGCCGGGCTCTCTTGCGCCCCCGCGGCCACCGCGAGCGCCAAGCAGGCGGCCAGCAGCAGCATCCCGACGCTGACGCCGCGCTCAGCTCCGCATCGGAGGGCGGGCGCCTTTGGGGCTGGCAGTAGCCAGGAAGGCCTCTGGAGTACCGCGTGCACCGCGGCGGCGCCTGCAGTCCGGTAGCCTTGCAGTCCCGTAGCCTTATCTTAGACGCAGCCAGGTGCTCTGAATCAATCCAGCCCTCGAGCCTTTTCTTAAGCTGGGGTGCAGAGGGAGCCGGCGCGTGGGGCGTGCGCCGCGAGCTCTGATTGGCTCGACCGGGTGCGCGCCATGCAGTGGGAGGGGCGGGGGGGGGGGGCGGCCCGTTGGGTGGCCCGCCGGGGGGCCGGGGGGGGGGGGGGGGGGGGGGGGGGGGGCGCTGCACGTTGCGCGCTAGGCGGCCGGGCGGGGGCGTGGATTGGAGCTTGGGGCAAGAGCCGGAAGTTCCGGGCCCCGCCTCAGAAAAGGAGGCCTAAAGTGGAAAACCACGTAGGACCCTGGAGAGCCTAGTACGGCAGTGCCCGGGCGCCCCTCGAACCCACCCCAGGACGCAGGCGTCACAGGCTGAGGAAAAGCCGGGAGCCCATTGATGCCCCGGTGCCCCTTCCTCAGGGTGGCTTCCGGCGCGGCGCGGGGCCTCCCTGTGCCTTAGCCGCCGCCCTCAGGGAGGCATTTTCCCCAGCAGGAGCAGCCCCCAAGGCGGGACTCGAACTCTGGCCGCCTTCGCGAGCCACCCCAGCCGCAGGCATGGACCGCCTCCACAAGACTGGGCCGCCTCATTCTCCAGGCGGGAAGGGGCCACACAACAGCCGCCTCCGGATGCAACGGTCCCCCGGACGCACTCCACGGTCCCGCCAGCATCCTCCGCTCCGACTGGCAAAACGCTGGGGAAGAATCCCCAGGGCCTCGTGCTGCTATGGCCGGGCACAGTGGCTCACACCAGTAATCCCAGCACTTTGGGAGGCCAAAATGGGTGGATTGTTTGAGGTCAAGGGTTTGAGACCAGCCTGGCCAACATTGTGAAACTCTGCCTCTAATAAAAATAGAAAAATTAGCTGGACGTGGTGGCACACGCCTGTAATCTCAGCTACTTGGGAGGCTGAGGCAGGAGAATTGTTTGAACCCGGGAGGCAGAGGTTGCAGTGAGCTGAGATCACCCCACTGCACTGCAGTGTGGGCGACAAAGTGAGACTCCGTCTCAATAAAAATAAATAAATAAAGATGCTATGAACATTTCACCTGCGAATTTTTGTGTGACTATATGCTTTAATTTCTTGGGTGGGTTTCTCTATGAGTGGATTGCTACAAACGTGTGGTTGAACATTTTGGAGGAACTGCCAAACTATTTTCCAGCACAGCTTCACCCATTTTTACATTCTGCATTTTACATCTCTACCAGCAAATACATGAGTCTTCTTATTTCTCCTCATCCTGTTACTGCCTTAGCTCCCTACTTTACATGTGAAACGCGATCTCATTGTGGTTTTGATTTCGATTTCACTACAATGACTACCGACATTGAGCATCTTACATATGCTTGTTGGTCATTTAGACAGCAGAAATATCAGTCAAGATCCTCTGTCCATTCTGGTGGATTTATCTTTCTTTTCTTTCTTTCTTTCTTTTTTCTTTCTTTTTTTTTTTTTTTTTGAGACAGAGTCTGCTCGTTACTCAGGCTGGAGGCAGTGGCCTCGTCTCCGGCCACTGCAACCTCCACCTGGTTCAGGCTGCATTCTCCTGTCTCAGCCTCTCTAGTAGCTGGGATTGTCCCCACCATGCCTGGCTAATTTTTGTGGCTTTTAGTAGAGACGAATTACTCCGACGCTGGCCAGGCTGGTCTCAAACTCCCCGACCTCATGATCCTTACCCCCAGCCTCCCAGTGGCGGGATTACAGACGTGAGTCACTGTGCCTGGCTGATTTATCTTTTCACTATAGAGTTGTAGGGGTGCTTTATGCTATCTCGATACACACCCCTTATCAGTTACATGATTTGTCCAATTATGTCTATTTCCTTTTGTCACTTGTGTTTTTGGTGTGATATCTAAGAAACCATCGCCTAACCCTGACCCAAGGTCATGAAGATTTATTCCTATGTTTCCTTTTAATGTTTTAATATTTTTAGCTCTTATATTTACATCTGTTATCTTTTTTTTATTTTATTTTATTTTTTTTTTTTTTTGAGACAGTCTCTCTCTGTTGCCCAGGCTGGGGTACAGTGGCATGATCTCAGCTCACTGCAACCTCCACCTCCCAGGTTCAAGCAATTCTTGTGCCTCAGCCTCCTGATTTTGGGAGGATTGCAGGCATGTGCCACCATGCCTGTCTAATTTTTGTATTTTTTGGTAGAGACGGGATTTCGCCGTGCTGCCCAGGCTGGTCTTGAACTCCTGTGCTCAAGCAATCCTCCTGCCTCAGCCCCCGAAAGTGCTGGGATTACAGATATGAGCCACTGCGCCCAACTCTTTGATCCATTTTTATTGTTTTATGTATGGTCTGACATAGGGATCTCACATCATTCTTCTGCAAATGGATGTCCAGTTGTCCCAGCATCATTGGTTGAAAAGACTAATCTTTCCCCCATTGAATTGTCTTGGCAACTCTGTCAAAAGTCAAATGTCCATGATTTAAAAGTGTATTTCTGCACTGAATATTTTGTTCCATTCATCTATGTTACCCTTATGCCAGCACCACATTGTCCTGATTAATGGAGCTTTGAAGTCAGTTTTAACTTAGAAAGTGTGAGTCCTCCTACTTTGTTCTTCTTTTTCAAGATCATTTGGTTGCTCTGGGTACCTTGCATTTCCATGTCAATTTTAGGGTCTTCTCGTTAATTTCTGCAAAAACAAAACAAAATAAAAACAAAATAAAATCACACACACATACATCAGCTGGGATTCTGATAGGGATTGCATTGAATTTATAGATCAATTTGGAGAGTATTGCTGTCTTAACAATATTAAGTTTTCTGATTCATGAACAAGAATGTTCTAAATAAGTGCTTCCATTTATTTAGATTTTCTTTAATTTCATAAAGCTTTTTCTTACATAGAAATTTAGCAAATAATTGCAGAGGGAATGATAGCATTAGAAGATCACCATTTGGCAGTTACTCTAGGAATGATTGATTTGGGTAAGAACCATCAGTGGGTGATAAAATTGTCAGAGGCATTTAAACCAGAGCAGCTCCATCTTGAATAGGAGATGGGTAAAGTGAGGCTGAGACCTACTGGGCTGCATTCCCAGACAGTGAAGGCATTCTAAGTCACAGGATGACACAGGAGGTCAGCACAAGATACAGGTCATAAAGACCTTGCTGATAAAACAGATTGCTGTAAAGAAGCTTGCTAAAATGCTGAAAACCAAGAGAGCCATGAGAGTGACCTCTGGTCATCCTCACTGTTACACTCCCACAGTTTACAAATGCCACGGCTACTTGGGAGGCTAAAGCAGGGGGATCACTTGAGCCCAGAAGTTTGAGACTACAGTGAGCTATGATGGGGCCACTGCACTCCAATCTGGGTGACAGAGTGAGACAATCTCAAAAATTAAAAAAAAAAAAATGAGGGTGGAAAGAAAAATTTTGGGGGGAAGAAAGTAAAACAGGCAGGGCTCTGAAGCTACCAAAATCAGGAGATGAAAACCCTCGTGCACAAAGCAGTCTGAGTTGCAGGGGAGGAGACTTTTGGGGGTTTATTTGCTGGACACTTTGGGGATATAGTACTGTATGTCAGCCACCTTTCACGGCGCAAAGGTTGTTACTTGCCAAGCTCCTGCTTCTCTTCCATCAGACCTATCAGGAGACCAGGCTCTAGCCCTCACCTCCAATGGGATCAATCTGCATGGCTGAGATACAGCCTCAGCCCCTGGATGAGGGGAGGGGCTGCCACTGTGGGAAAGGCACAGAACTCACTGAGACACGTGTCCTCTTGGAACAAAGACCATAAGCTGCTGGGTGAAGAGCAGAGAATGCTGTCACCCCCGGGAGACAGGTGAGGACCCATTGCAGGTGGGAGAAGAGTAGAAGAATAAAAATATATCTCACAAGGAGGAGCAGGAAATCATACTGGGCCCAGAACTTTATACTAATTCCACTAGAGGTCTTTTGCTGGTTGAGGGACAATAAATTTTCTCCTGGAGAAGGCACACTGTAAGACAGAGTTTGACTTCCACAGGTGGGAGGGCAGGATCACTGAGAAAATCCCACTGCCAAGACCCAGAGACACAAGACTTGCCTAAGATTGAGGCTGGGCCAGGAAAACAAGGAACATCTTTGTCCACCACCACCAGGCTAGTAAGTACCAAGTGACAGCAATCAGTCTACTGCAGTAGGAGAGGCAAGAACATAGAAATCTTCTCTGAGATGCAGGCACACAGGGAAGGCCAAAAGATGACAGTGTCATGGGAGCAGTGGCAAAAACCCTCCAGCAACTCAGCCCCCATGATAAGCACAAGACACCTCTAGAAAAATGCAAGCTGGTAGTGCACTGACGATAAATATAATAACAACAAAACCCAATTCCAGTTTCATTCCTGGCTAGAGTGACTCAACTCCCCCCTCCCCCATACTGGCAGCCAAGCAAAAGAAAAGACTTGCCATTTTCAGGCATAAATTTTTACTTCAGTCTCTACTGTTCTGTGTACAATGTCTGGCACTGAATCAAAAAGTACAGATTCATCAAAAAAGGAAGTGATAGCACTCCTCTTTCAAGAGATAAATCGATCAAGAGAACTAGATTCAGAAGTGACTTAGATGTTAGAACTATAAGACAGAGATTTAAAAATGGCTATGATTGATATGTTAAAGGTTGTGGTAGAAAAGGTGAAAAATATTCATGAACACATGAGAAATTTCAGCAGAGATATGCAAGGTGTAAGAAAGGGTCAACTGTAAATGTTAGAAATATTTTGTAAACAACAGAGATTTTTAAAATGGCTTTAAAGAGCTCATAAGAATATTTGACACTACTGAGAAAATAACTGAATGTTAAGGGGGATCAGTGAGAATTACCCAAACTGACACACACACACACACACACACACACACAGAGAGACACACACACAGACACACAAAGAGTAAAAACATTTTATAGACATTTTGCAAGATAGAGCACCCAATAGGTGTGGGATAATAATTAATAGTGAAAGCTGGGCACAGTGGCTCATGCCTGTCATCCCAGCACTTTGGGAGACTGAGGCAGGAAGATCACTTGGCATGTATCAATTAATGTGTGACTCTGTAAGGACCAAGAGCTGCCTCAGATTTACTGAGGAGTAAGATACAGATGGCAGCATTTCTTTTTCAATATTTTTATTGTGATAAATATACCTAATGTAAAATTTATCATCTTGACCATTTATTTATAAGTATGCAATTTAATGGTATTAATAATAGTATATTCATAAGTTTTGCAATCATAATCACCTTCCAACTACAGAAATCTTTTCATCCTTTAAAACCAAAACTGCATATCCATTAAACAATAACTCCCATTTCCTCTCTCCCCCAACTTCTAGCAACCACCATTCAACTTTCTGTCTTATGATTTTGACTACTCTGAATACCTCACCCAAGTAGGATCATACAATATTTTTTTTTGGACTGGCTTATTTCACTCAGCATAATATCCTCAAGGTTTATCTGTGTTGTAGGACATGCCAGAATTTCCTTCCTTTTTAAGGCTGAATATTATTTCATGGTATGTATATACCACATTTTGTTGACCCATTCATCCGTTGATGAACACTTGGGTTGCTTCCATATTTTGGTTCGTGTGGATAATGGTGCAATGAAGTGCAGCTATCTCTTTGACATTCTAATTCCATTCCCTTTGGATATAGATCTAGAAGTTGGATGGCTGGATCATATACTAGCTCTATTTTTAATTTTTTGAGGAACCTCATTACTGTTTTTCATACTGACTGTATGAATTCATATTTACACCAACAGTGTTCAAGAGTTCCCTTTCTTCCACATCCTCACCAACACTTATCTTTTGTTTTTCTGATAATAGAAATTCTAACAGGTTTAAGAGTATATCTCATTGTGGTTTTAATTTACATTTACCTGATGATTAGTGATATTGAGCATCTTTTCATGTGCTTTATGGCCATTTGTGTATCTTCTTTGAAGAAATTTCTATTCAAGTCTTTTGCCCATTTTTGAATAGGGTTGTTTATTTTGTTGAGTTTTAGGAGTTCTCTATGTATTCTCATCATTAATCACTTGTCAGATATAATATGTGCAAATGTTTTCTCCCATTCTGTGGGTTTTCTAGAATTCAGTTCATATTAACTTTTAAAATTTTGTATGTATGTCCATGTTTAGCCATTGTTCAGCTCCCATTTATAAGTGAAAATGTGCAGCATTTGATTTTTTGTTCTGAGATATTTTACTTAGGTCTCCATCTCCATCTATGTTGCCTCAAAGCGAACAATTTTATTGTTTTATTTATGGCTACATAGTATTCCATGGTGTGTATATATACCACATTTTCTTTATCTAATCAACCATTAATGAGCACTTAGGTTGGTTCCATGACTTTGCTATTGTGAATAGTGCTGTGATAAATATACGAGTGAAGGTTTGTTTTTTTTTTTTTTTCCTATAATGATTCATTTTCCCTTAGGTAGATACCTAGTAGTGGAATTGCTGCATTGAATAGTAATTCTATTTTTAGTTCTTTGAGGTATCTTCATACTGTTTTCCATAGAGGTTTAATTAACTGACATTCCCACCAACAGGGCATAAGCATTCCCTTTTCTCCACATCCATGCCAACATCTGTTGTTTGTTGACTTTTTAATGGTAGCCATTCTGACTGTTGCAAGATGATACCTCAGTATGGTTTTAATTTGTCTCCCTCTGATTAAGTGATGTTGAGCATTCTTTTCATGTGTTTGTTGGTTGCTTGTGTGTTTTCTTTTGAGAAATGTCTGCTCATGTCTTTTCCCCAGTTTTTAATGGGATTGTTAATTTTTTTCTTGTTGATGTGTTGAGTTTTTTGTAGATTCTAGATATTATTAGTCCTTTGTTGGAGGCATAATTTGCAAATATTTTCTCTCATTCTCTAGGTTATGCACTTACTCTGGTGATTATTTCTTTTTCTGTGGGGAAGGTTTTCAGTTTAATTACATGTGTTTGTCTATTTTGTTTTTGTTGCGTTTACTTTTTAGGGTCTTCATGCTAAATTCTTGCCTGGTCTGTCTCCAGAAGACTTTTTTCTAGGTTTTCTTTGAAGATTTTTACAGTTTTACGTCATATATTTAAGTCTTTAATCAATCTCGTTGATTTTTACTATATATGATGAGCATTCAGTCCAGTTTCATGTATTTGCATATGGCTATTAACTTTTCCCAGCACCACTTATCCAAATAGTTTTCATTTTTGCCATTTTTATTTTGACCTTTTGTCAAAAATCAATCAATGCTGGGTATGTGATTTATTTCTGGGTTCTATGTCCTTTTCATTGTTCTCTGTGTCTATTTTGTGTCGTGCAACTGCTTTTACACCTGCTATAGCCTTGTAGTATGAATTGAATTAAAGTAATATATGATGCCTCAGATTTCCTCTTTGCTGAGAAGTTACTTTGGCTATTCTAGCTCTTTTTGCTTCATAGGAATTTTAGGATTGATTTTCTAATTCTGTGAAAAATGACATTAGTAATGGATAGGAACTGTGCTGAATCTATACTGCCTTGCCTTGGGCAGTATAATCATTTAACAATATTGATGCTTTCAATCCATGGGTTTTTATTTCTTGTGTCATCTATGATTTCTTTCATCAGTGTTTTTAGTTCTTTGTGGATCTTTCCACTAATTGGTTAAGTATTCTACAAAATATTTTTCTGGCTGCACTGTAAATAAGTTAGGTTCTTGGTTTTGCTCTCAGCAGCTTGAACGTTGTGTGTAGAAATGTTACTGAGTTATGCACATTGATTTTGTATCATGAAACTGCTGACATCATTTATTGACTTTGGGAGTCTTTTGGAGAAGGAATACCCAAGGGTTATTCTAGAGTATACAATCATGTCCTTGAGGACGAGAGATAATTTGACTCCCTCTTTTCCAATTTGAATACATTTTTATTTCCCTTCTCTTGCCTGATAAGCTCTGGCTAGAACTGCAATACTATGTTGAATAAGGAGTGGGGAAAGTGGACATGTTTGTCTTGTGCCAGTTCATAGAAGTGCTCAACTTTTCTCCATTTACTATGATATTGGCTGTGTATCTACCATGGATGGCTCTGTAATATTTTGAAATTATTTTCCTTTGATGCCTGTTTTTGTGGATTTTTAATCACGAAGGGATGTTGGATTTTATTGGATGCTTCTTCTGCATCTATTGAGATGATCATATATATATTTTTAATTCTGTTCATGTCATAAATCACATTTATTGATTTGAGTATGTTGAACCAATCTTGCATGCATGGAATAAAACCCACTTGACCATGACAAATTAATTCTTATGCTTTGGATTCTGTTTGCTAGTATTTTGTTGAGGAGTTTTGCATCTAGGTTCATCTTGGATGTTGGCCTGTAGTTCTCTTTTTGTTGTCTGATTTTGGAATCAGGGGTGATATTGATTTCTTAGAATGAGCTAGGGAGAATCTTTCCCCCTTGATATTTTGAAATAGTTCTTCCTTTTATGTTTGATAACATTCAGTTATGAATCCTTCTAGTGTTGGGATTCCTTTTGTTGGAAAAGATTTTTATTACCAATTCAGTTGTACTCATTTGAATTAAATTTTAGGGTTTCTTTTTCTTCTTGGTTCAATCTTGGCCTTGTGGCATGTTTTAGAAATTTATCCATTTCACACAGGTTTTCCTAGTTTGTGCAAATAGAGTGTTCATAGCAGTCTCTGATGATCTTTTGTATTTCTGTGATATAAGTTGTTAATATCACCTTTAAAATTTCTAATTGTGCTTGTTCCGAATCTTCTTTTCTTGGTTAAACTAGGCAGTAGATGCTTTTTCGACTTTGTTTTATCATTTCAAAGAACTCAACTTTTCTTTTCATTTAATTTACTTTGTATAATTTTTGTCTCAATCTCATTAGTTCTCCTCTAATCTTTGTTATTTATTTTTCTTATGCTAGCTTTGTGTTTAATTTGTTCTTGTTTTCCAGTTTCTTAAGAGTGTATGATATTAGGTTGTTAATTTTAGATCTTTTTCTTCTTCTTTTTATATAGCAGGCAGTTAATGCGGCTTTTCATAGCAGCACTTTTGTTTTATTTCAGAAGGTTTTTGTTTATAGTTTTGTCTATTTTCATTCGTTTTGAAAAATTTTTCTGATATCTGCTAATTTCTTTATTTACTAAAGAGAAAGCCATTCAGAAGAACAAATTGTTTAGTTCTCATGCACTTTTGTAGTTTCAGGCTCCTCTTGGAATTGATTTCCAATTTTATTCAACTGTAGTCTTGAGAATACATTTCATATAATTTGATGTTTTTGAGACTTGTTTTATAAGCAAGCATATATAAGCAATTTCTGGAAAGTTCATAGCATATATGAAAAGAATGTATATTCTGCCCTTTGTTGGGTGAATATTCTGTAAATGTCATTGTGTCCCTTGGTCTGTAGTGGTTTTAAGTCCTAAATTAGGTCAGTATATGTATTTTAGCAATTAGGTGAGTCTGTTGTATGCAGCAGATATTTTGGTCTTAGTTATTTGTTGTTGTTGTTGTTGTTGGTTGGTTGGTTTTATCCTTTAGCCACTCTATCTTCTAAAATAGTTTTTATTTAAGATACCATTTACATTCAGGTTAATATTGATATGTGAGAAATTTTTCCAGTCTGGAAGGTGTTGTTAGCTAGTTGCTTGAAGTTTCATTTGTGTAGTAGTACTTTTTAGGGGTCTGTGATATTTATTGTGCTTGTATGCCCTTTTATGATGGTAATTATCATCCATCCATTTCCATGTTAGAACTCCCCAGGTCTCTTTTCTTATAAGTTGATAATAGTGATAAATTCCTTAGTGTTTGCTTGTCTGGAAAGATTTAACTTTCTTTCCTTCATTATAGAAAGATTGATTTGGGAGCAGTGTTGGCTGCCAATTATTTTTCTTCATGGAGGCTTGAAAATAGGCCTGTACTCTTTTCTGCCTTATAATAGTTCTACTTTGAGAAGTTTGCTGTTAGTCTCATGGGATTCTTTTTATAGGTGATGTGACATTACTCTCTAACTGCTTTTAGATTGTTCTTTCATGTTGACCTTGGATAGTCTGATGACTATATAACTTGAAATGAGTAATGTTGTCTTATGCAGTATCTTTCAGGCATTCTGCATTTCTTGGATCTGAATGTCTGCATCTCCTAGCAAAAAGATCAAATTTTCTGCATTATTCTCTCAAATATTTTTAGATTTACTACCGCTTTTTTCAAATGGCTGGTACCGCTGTTCTTTTCCATGTTTAGTGCTTCCTTCCAGGGTCCTTTGCAGGCCTAGTGGTGACAAAACTCAGCATTTGTTTATCCAAAGGATTTTATTTCTCCTTCACTTATGAACTTGTATTGATAAGGAAATTTGGTTTAGTACCTTTCTTTAAGAATGTTGAATATTGGCCCCAGTCTCTTTCTGGCTTGTAGAGTTTCTGCCGAGATCTGCTGTTAGTCTCGATACTTCCTTTGTGGGTAACCCGAATTTCTCTCTCTGGCTGCCCTTAAGATTTTTTCTTCATTTCAACTTTGGTGAATCTGGCAATTATGTGTCTTGAGTTAGTTCTTCTCGGTGAGTATCTTTGTATGCTCTCTGTATTTCCTGATTTATAAGCCATTCGCCCTACTAGGGTTGGGGAAGCCTGGATTATATCCTGAAGTGTGTTTCCAACTTGGTTCCATTTTCCTCACTTTCAGGCACCCCAACTGTGACGAGATTTGGTCTTTTACATAATCCCATACTTTGCAGGCTTTGTTCATTTCTTTTTCTTCTTTTCTTTGGTTTCTCTTCGCTTCATTTCATTCATTTGACTCTCAATTGCTGATATACTCTTCTTCCAGTTGATCGAAGTTGGTTACTGAAGCTTGTGCATTTGTCACGATTTCTCGTCATGGTTTTACCCTTTTCTATTTCCTCGCTTATGACCTTCTCTGCATTTTCACTACTCTAGCCATCAATTTATAATTTTTTCAAGATTTTTAGTTTCTTTATGCTGGGTAATGTAATTCCTCCTTTAGCTCTGGAGAAATTTGGATGGACTGAAGCCTTTCTCTCATCTCAAAGTCATTCTCCGGCCCAGCTTTGATCCGCTACATGAGCTGCACTCCTTTGCCGGGGAGATGCGCCTTATTTTTGAATTTCCAGCTGCCCTGCTTTTTCCCCATCTTGTGGTTTTATCTGCCTCTCATCCTTGATGATGGTGATGTACTGATGGGGTTTTCTTGGTGTAGGTGTCCTTTCTGTTTGATAGTTTTCCTTCTAACAGTTAGGACCCTCAGCTGTAGGTCTGTTGGAGATTGCTTGAGGTCCACTCCAGACCCTGTTTGCCTGGGTATCAGCAGAAGATAGAATATTTCTGAACAGCCGCAGTGTACCTGTCTGATTCTTTGCTTGGAAGCTTCTCCTCTCAGGGGTGTACTCCACCCCTGAGGTGGGTGTCAGACTGCCCCCTAGTGGGGATGTCTCTCAGTTAGCTACTCAGGGTCAGGGACCCACTGGAGCAGGAGTCTGTCCTTCTCAGATCTCAACCTCCGTGTTGGGAGATCCACTGCTCTTCAAAGCTGTCAGACAGAGTCGCTTATGCCTGCAGAGGTTTCAAGCGCTTGTTATTGCTTTACTGTGCCCTGTCCCCAGAGGTGGGAGTCTACAGAGACAGGCAGGTTTCTTTGAGCTGCTGTGAGCTCCACCCAGTTCGAGCTTCCCAGCGGCTTTGTTTACCTACTTAAGCCTCACAGCAATGGCGTGGCACCCTTCAGCCTCGCTGCTGCCTTGCCGGTAGATCACAGACTGCTGTGGGCACAATGAGGAGGCTCTGTGGGTGTGAGACCTCCCGGGCTAGGGTGTGTGGGATATGATCTCCTGGTGCCTGTTTGCTTAAAGCTCAGTGCATTGGGGTGGTTAACTGATTTCCCAGGTGTTGTGTGTCTCAGTTCCCCTGGCGGAAAAAGGGATTCCTTTCCCTCTGCGCCTCCCAGGTGAGGCGATGCCTCGGCCTGCTCAGTCGCTGGTCGGGCTGCAGCAGTTGACCAGCACCGACAAGTCCGCACTCCCAGTGAGATGAACCCAGTACCAGTTGAAAATGCAGAAATCAATCGGGTCTTCTGTGCCACTGCTACAGAGTTGGAGACTGAGCTGTTCCTATTCGCCATCTTGCTCACTCGACATTGATTTCTTAGAATGAGCTAGGAGGAATCTTTCCCCCTTGATATTTTGAAATAGTTCTTCCTTTATGTTTGATAACATTCAGTTATGAATCCTTCTAGTGTTGGGATTCCTTTTGTTGGAAGATTTTTTTTATTACCAATTCAATTTTATTACTCATTTTTGGTCTGTTAAGGTTTGTCTGACCTGAAATTTATCCATTTGTTCATAGCAGTCTCTGATGATCTTTTGTATTTCTGTGATATAAGTTGTTAATATCACCTTTAAAATTTCTAATTGTACTTGTAAAAATCTTCTTTTTTCTTGGTTAAACTAGGCAGTGGTCTTTCGACTTTGTTTATCATTTCAAAGAACCAACTTTTTCTTTCATTGGTACTTTGTATAATTTTTTTTGTCTCAATCTCATTTAGTTCTCCTCTAATCTTTGTTATTTATTTTCTTATGCTAGCTTTGTGTTTAATTTGTTCTTGTTTTTCCAGTTTCTTAAGGTGTGATATTAGGTTGTTAATTTTAGATCTTTCTTTTTTATGTAGGTAGTTAATGCAGTAAACTTTTCCCTTAACAGCACTTTTGTTTTATTCCAGAGGTTTTTGTTATAGTTTGTCTATTTTCATTTGTTTTGAAAAATTTTTCTGATATCTGCTTTAATTTCTTTATTTACCCAAAAGCCATTCAGGAGCAGATTGTTTAGTTTTCATGCATTTTTGCAGTTTTGAGAGCTCCTCTTGGAATTGATTTCCAATTTTATTCAACTGTAGTCTGAGAGTACATTTCATATGAATTTGATGTTTTTGAGACTTGTTTTATGGCCAAGCATATGGCAATTTCTGGAGAAAGTTCCATGCATATATGAAAAGAATGTATATTCTGCCTTTGTTGGGTAGAATATTCTGTAAATGTCCATTGTGTCCACTTGTTCTGTAGTCCAGTTTAAGTCCTAAATTGAGTCAGTATATGTCTTTAGCAATTAGCTGGGTCTGTTGTATGCAGCAGACATTTGGGTCTTGGTTTTTGTTGTTGTTGTTGTTGTTGTTGATTGGTTGGTTTTTATCCTTTAGCCACTCTATCTTCTAAATAGTGCATTTAGGCCATTTACATTCAAGGTTAATATTGATATGTGAGAATTTTTCCAGTCATAATGTTGTTAGCTAGTTGCCTTGAAGTTTCATTTGTGTAATTACTTTTTGGGATCTGTGATATTTGTGCTTACATGCCCTTTTATGATGGTGAGTATCATCCATCCATTTCCATGTTTAGAACTCCTTTGAGTGTTTCTTATAGGGTTGATCTAATAGTGATAAATTCCCTTAGTGTTTGCTTGTCTGGGAAAGACTTAACTTTCTTTCCTTCATTTATGAAGATTGATTTGGGAGCAAATTAAATTCTTGGCTGCCATTATTTTCTTTATGGAGGCCAAAAATAGGCCTATACTCTTTTCTGCCTTATAATGGTTCTGCTGAGAAGTTTGCTGTTAGTCTCATGGGGTTCTTTTTATAGGTGATGTGACATTACTCTCTAACTGCTTTTAAGATTTGTTCTTTCATGTTGACCTTGGATAGTCTGATGACTATATAACTTGGTAATATTTGTCTTGTACAGTATCTTTCAGGCATTCTCTGCATTTCTTGGATCTGAATGTCTACATCTCTAACAAGATCAGGGAAATTTTCCTGCATTATTCTCTCAAATATGTTTTTTAGATTTACTACTTTTTTTTCTCTCTCAGGAATGCCTGCAAGTAGTAGGTTTTGTTGTTTTACAGAATGCCATATTTATCAAAGTCCTTTCTAAAAATTATTTTTTCTATATTTTTGTCTGACTGGGTTAATTTGAAAGGTTGACCTTCAAGTTCTGAAATTCTTTCTTCTGATTTGTCTAGTAGATTGTTAAAACTTCAACTGTATTTTGAAATTTCTTTAGTGAATTTTTTATTTCTACTAGTTCTGTTTGTTTGTTTTAAATACATATCCCTTTTTTCATTTCCTGGATTGCTTTTGTGGTTACTTTTTGTTGGTTTTCAACTTTCTCTTACATTTCATTGAGCTTTCATATAGTCCACATCTTGAGCTTCCATACAAGTCATGTCAGTTGTGGTGGTACTTGTTACTTGGGTCAGCCCAACCTCAACCCCTGGGGGCAGTGGTCAGATGCCAGTAGTGTTGGACTGGACGAGGCAATTCTCCAATTCCCAGACCCCTAGATGGTCTATAGCATGGCCCAGACATGTCCTGAAAGGGCTGGACCAGGACCACAACACCAGACTTGCTCTCTGGGACCAAGAATTCATGTGCTGGCTGTGTTAGAGCAGGGAACACTGTTCTCTAGGGTCACTCAAAGAACTGTAAGGTGGGAGCAGGCAGAATGCTTAGGTGGTAGGAGCCTGAGGGCAGATCACAAACCTGTGGTAGGAGGACTGTCAAAAGTGCTCCAGGCTGCAGCTGAAATGGTCAGGTTGTAGCATGGTGGTTATGCTGTGGGCTTTTCACTGGGGAAGTCATGCCCCACTCGATTGGACCAATAGAGACTGGCATTTCCCTCCCACAGAAGCAGCAGTGCATTTCATTGCTGGGAGTGCATGAATGTGCCCTGACTCTCTGCTCACTCCCTGGCCCAAGGACAGCAGAGGCAGTAGTAGTAGTGGCAGTGACTTTTTGGGGAGCTGAAGTGCTTACTGGTGTCCTTACAGCCTGGACGTCAGACTGTAAGGAGCTGCAGCCATAGTGCTCATGTGGGAACAAGGCAGCTGTGCTGGGAGCCTAATGCTGAGGTAGGTGGGCCCTGTTTAGCAGTCAACAGTGGAAGCAGGGAGTTGTGCAGTGTAGTCTGTCCACTGCTTCCTACCATGTCTGCAATATGTCTTTGGGATGTGTGAAAGTGCCTGTCCTCCCCACTCTGCCCTTATCAGGTGGCAACAGCTGACACCAGGATGTTTGGGAATTAAAAGCCTGTGGTATTCCACTTGGTCTTGAGCAGTGCCTCTACACAATCTTCAGGCAGCTCTCTGTGTTCACCTGGAAGCCCAAGGGGGTCAAAGAGGCTCCCTTATAACTAGGATTGTAAAGGTCCATGGTGAAAGTGTGGAACCCTGGGAGTCTCTCACTCACTCACCCCTTGCCCACATTAAGGAGCCTCTCCCAGTTCCGCTGTGGTGCCAGCTCTATAGGCTGCCTGGCTTCACTCTCCTCTGCTTTCCATAAATCCTATCACTTCTCTAATGAATTCAAATATACTTGATCCACTTGAAGCGTTAGTATTTATTGACTATTTTGATTCTCTTCCATGAGAGGCACCCACTAACTGCTTCTAGTCAGCCATCTCGAACACCAGAACCCAATATTACCTTTTGTTGCACAAAATGTTTTTGATCTAATGATGCTCAATTTGTCTGTTTTTTCTTTTGCTGCTTTTGCCTTTGGGTCATATCCAAGAAATTATTGCCAAATCCAGTGTTCTTAAGTTTTTGTTTATGTTTTCTTCTAAGAGTTTTATAGTTTGAGGTCTTATATTTAGGTCTTTAATCCATTTTGAGTTAATTTTTGTATGTGATGTTAGGTAAGGGTTGAGTTCTATTCTTTTTCATTTGAGTATCAGTTTCCCCAGAACTGTTGGTCTGAAAGACTGTTCTTTTCCCATTGAGTGATCTTGGCAGCCTTGTGAAATATTACTTGACCATATATGCAAGAATTTATTTCCGGGTTCTCTATTCTACTCCATTAGTTGATATGTCTGTCTTTATGCCAGTACCACATAGTATAGATTACTATAGCCTTGTAGTAACTTTTAACATCAGGAAATATGAGTCCTCCAGCTTTATTGTTCGTTTTCAAGATAGTTTTGTATATTCAGGGTTGCTTCACATTCCACATGAATTTTAGTATGGGTTCTATTTCTGCAAAAGCATGTCATTGGGATTTTGACAGGGATTGCATTGAGTCTGCAGATCGATTTGGGTAATATGGACCTCTTAACAATATTAAGACTCTCGATCTATGAACATGGGATGTGTTTCCATTTCTTTGTCTTAATTTATTCTCTAATTTTCATTGGGTAAGTCTTTAACCTCCTTGGTTTAATTAAATTCTATGTTTTTCATTTCTTTTGATACTATTGTAAGTTGAATTGTTTTTTCAAATTTTTTAGATTTTTTTATTGTAGGTCAAATTGATTTTTGTAGGTCAAATTTTTATCCTGCTACCTGATACTATGTTTATTTCATTTATTAACTCTAACAGTTGTTTGTGGCATTTTCAGTATTTTCTGTATATAAGATCATATTATTGAAAAAAAGAGATAATTTTATGTATTTATTTCCAATGTGGATGCCTCTTTCTTTGTTTTGCTTTGTTTTTTGTTTTTTCCTAACTGCTCTGGCTAGAACTTCTAGTGCTATGTTGAATAGAAGTAGTAAAAGCATGCATTTGTGCCTTGTTCCTGTTGTTTAAAAAAAAAAAAAAATCTTTTAATCTTTCACCATTAAGTATAACGTTGACTATGAGTTTTACATGTACGGCTTTTATGTTGAGATTGTTTTCTTGTATTCCTTTTTTTTAATCATGAAAGGCCACTGAATTTTGTCAGATGCTTTTTCTGCATCAATCGAGATGATCTTATGTTTTTTAATTCATTCTGTGAATGTAAAGTATCACATTGATCAAATTTTGTTTAATGAACCATCCCTACATTCTAGAAATAAATCTAACTTGGTCATGTTCTATAATTCTTTTAGTACACTGCTGAATTCAATTTGCTAGTATTTTCTGGAGGATATTTACATCAATTTTCATAAAACAGATCAGTCTGTATGTGCTTTCTTTTCTTGTTGTGTCTTTGATTTTGGTTTCAAATAGCTATATTTTTTAACAAGCCCTCTAGAAGATTCTAATGTGTCAAGATTTACCCATTGTCATAATTTACAGCCAAACTGTCAGGAGAACCTCCCATTTTGATTAATATGTCCTCTAAACTGGACCTCCTTTGAGAATAAAATAGGGTTCACTCTTGAGCGTGACAGTGTCAATATGATTAGGCAGTGGTGCCCAGTGTTTTGTTTTGTTTTGTTTTTGTTTTTGTTTTTTCAAACACTAGTCTATATGTTGCCATTAACATATTTGCAGATGTTAATCACATCTGCAATCAATTGACTGATAAGTAGAAGATATTACCTTCAATAACATTGGTGGGCACCATCCATTAAACTGAAGGCACAAAGAGCAAACACTGAGGTTTCCTGGAGAAATAAGAAATTTTGCCTCAAGACTGTAACATATAAATTCTGCCTGAGTTTTCAGTTTTCCAGCCTGCCTTCGAATTGTGGTCTCAAGGCTACAACATCAACTTTTGCCTACATTTCCAGCCTGATGGCCTGCCCTCCAGATTTCAGAGAAGCCAACTCCCACAATTGTGTCAATCAATTCCTTAAAATTAAACACACACATATGCACAAGTACACAACCTATTGGTTCTGTTTTACTGTAGAACCGTGTCTTATACAGTGATATTCACAAAATTTGGAAAATCATCTTTCTTATCGTTTTAACTCATTTCCCTTCTAACCACTCTCCTCTTCTATTTACAATAACAAATAGAATCCTCTGTTCTGATTGATTCATATATAGATTTTGAAGAGAATTCTGATTTTGATGCACTTTAGAATAAGTGAAAGAGCAAAAGAAGTAAGTGAAAAATTTTGCAATGACATATAAGAAAATGATCCCATCTTAAGATATCTGCACTTTAAATAATAATGTAATTATTATGGTTGCATTTAAATTTACTATCTTATCTGCCTTCATTTGTCCATTCATTGTTCTATTTCCTTTTTTTCCAATCTTCTCAATAATTATTTTTTAGAATATCGTTTTATCTCTGCTGTCGGATTTTTTTGCTTCTTTTTTTAGTGGTCAGGTTACAGTTTAAAATTTACAACTTTATATAATCCCAGTGTATCTTCAAATCCTATTATTTCACTTCATATATAATGTAAGAATCTTTCAACAATATACTTCCATAACCTTTTATTGTTTTTTCCTACTATTTTCACATTATACTTTATGTATATTATTAACACAATATATATTATTTTTTACTTTAAATGATCACTTGTCTTTTAAATAAATTTAAAAATTTTTTATTCATACATTTATTATTTCTGGTATTTTTTATTCCTTTATGTAAATGGAAATTTCCTTCTAGGGTTCTTTTCTTTCCATGTGAAAAACACCTTGCAGATCTAGCAGCAAATTCTCTCAGCTACTTTGTCCTCATTTTTAAGAACAGTTCTGCTGGATAGAACTTTAGTATTATAGTTTTTTTTTTTCTATCAGGCCTTTAAAAATAGAATTTAATTGATTTCTGACTTAATTTTTGATGCAAAAACTATGGTAATCTTTGCTCCTATGTACAAAATAGGTCTTTTCTCCTCTGGCTACTTTCAAAATTTTCCTTCGTTCACTGGTTTTCAACAATTTCATTAGGAAATACTTTGGTATGATTGTCTTTAGATTTACCCAGTAAGGTTTTTTTAACAGGTTTTGAATCAGTAAGTTTGTTTCATAGAATGTGGAATATTTTTCAAGTATTTATTTTTCTCTCTTTTTGAACTCCAATTCATGTATGTTTAACATCTTAATATTTTTAAGCTGTTTACTGAAGTTCTTGTCAGTTCCCACCTTTTATCTTTCTCTGTTCTTCACTTTGGATATTTGCTATTGCTGTATTTTCACTGATCTTTTTTGAATTGTGTTAAATCAGCTATTAATCCCATCCACAGAATTCTTCACTTCTGATAATTGTATTTTTCATCCACACAAGTTCAGTTTGTTCTTTTATATACTTTTCATTTCTCTGTTCATTATTTTCATGCTTTTCTTTTAATTTTAGGCTTGCTTATAGTATCTCCACCTGCTCTGTCATTTCTAAGTATCTTTTTCTACTAACCTTTCTACTCATTACAAATTTAGATTCTTCCATGTCTGTTAAGCTTTAATTGGATACTGGACCTTATAAATTTATGTTGATGTCATTGTTGAGTTTAGTTGTCTTTAAAGAGCGTTAGGCTTTAATCTGACAAGCAACTAAAGTTACTTGTAGATTAGCTTGTTTCTTTTTGAGGCATATTTTAAAACTTTTCCAAAATGACCTACTTTTACCCTACTTTTACCAAAATGACCTACTTTTACCCTAAAATATTACTCTTCTAATGCCGCTCCTTAATTCTTTGGTTGTTTAAAAAAGACTTATCAGAACCAATATGTCTCCAGTCCTTTGTGCATTCTGATAATTGTTGAACTCACATTTATAGCTCCCATAGTTGTTCTTCGGCTGGCCTTCTGAAGTTTTTCCATATATATGCATGGCTTAATATTCAGTAACACTCTCAGGGAGACTCCTATGCAGATTTTTGGATTCTTTTTCCACAGTGCTCCCTTTTCTCCAGCACTTTGCCCAAGATATTCCAGGTGTCTCAATTTTCCCAAACACTTTTCTCTGTCTCCTCGACCCAGAAAGCCTATTGTCACTAATTATCCCTCTCTCTACCCTTCACACCTTTTTTTCACCACGATCTGAAAAATCCTCCTGGCAGAAAGCTTGGGTGATATCACAAGACATACTTCACATGTTTCTTGTCCTGTGTTCTCAGTTTGTTTCCCATGCATATAGTCACTGAATGTAGTTATTTATGGCAGTAGGCTCAAGGTGATTTTAGTGACTCTGTCATGGCTGAAAGTAGAATTAAGTAATGTTTTATTTGGAATATTTCTAACCATTAATAAAATTAAATATTTGGTTATATCTCCATTCTTATGACATCAGACTAAAATTTAGTAAGAATCATCATATATTTTTATTTATAATTAAAAAATAGTTGTTTACATGACATGTAAGCTAAAAATTTCTGGAATCCACAAAGTTCTGGCTGTTTTCACTCAGTGCCAGAATAATCTAAGATTTTACTTTCATTTCTTCCCCCTTGATGATACAGAGACCTTCAACCTCAGATTTTTGAATTATAAAAAAGATTACAGTTTATAATTATAGCATTACATTTTTATTCTGCAGTAGAAATTAAAAATATCTTTTCTATTTATTTCAGTGCTACTGAATCTCTCATTAAAACCCCACATGTGCCTGTCACTTGTTTATAAGCCAGACCTAAACATGTGTGCCTATTACTTGTTTCTAATCAAAAATAAACATAAAATCTTGTATTTGAGATATGTATGTTTTATATGAAATAGTGAAGATTATTCAAACAATTTTAAATACAACCTAAGATAATTTGAAAGACTCACTTTCTTCTATAGAATTATAGAAGCAGTATAATTGGTTTGCTTTAGCTTGTGGATAAAATTTTTAATGAAACAATTTACATTTTTATGCAATACTGCTGGTCAATAATTGTCTAGTGCAGCATGGAAAGTGTTCTTCCTCACAAGATTGAGGTAGACAGTTTAGTCAATAAAAGATCATTCTTTTGGCACTTATCTTGCTGACACAGCAAAGGCTCATTCTTACTGCACAGGGGCATCAATGGGAACTCTGTGCCATGACAGATTCAGACATGGATATCCTCTGCTTTTTGATTAAGCATGTCAAACTAATGGGAGGGGATTTTATCTCATTGGCATTTCCAAGAGTCTCTACTTGAAAATTAAGATAAGTGATTTCAGCAACCTAAATCTGATGACTTCTGCAGGGACAGAAAGTGATTGAAGGCAGTTCTAGCTTTGATTACCCTGCAGCTTTAGAAAAGGGAATATTGGCTGGGCACAGCGGTGTGCACCTTTAATCTCAGGTAATTGGGAAGCCGCAGTGGGAGGAACGCTTGAGCCCAGGAGTTAGAGACCAGCCTGGGCAACATAGCCAGATTTAAAGGAATGACAATATTGGATATGAAACAAGTCATTATTCTATCACCTCCTTCCTAATTATAAAGGAAAAAGAATATTTCACAATGGCATATCCAGTGGTTAATATTAAAAAAGAGAGTGTCACATATTTGACCACAAAATAAGGAATAATCAGTGATTTTTTTCTTCAAGCATTTACTTGCTAGTTTAAAAACAAAACATTAAAACTATTTTAGACTGTGAAAGTAAGCAACATTCATTTTCATATACTGTGAAATTTTTATGTTTCTTCTTTATCCTATAAATATAAATGAAGAAAGCACTGAACTTAAGCATTAAGGGATACTGTAAAGAAGTTGTAAGTAAAACACGTGTTTTGCTTACTACAAAAAAAAATTGTGTTTTACAGTTAAATATTTATATTTAATTTCAGGTTGCATGAGCACACATGGCCGGAATTTAGAAAAAAATTGTGCCAACTTTGATTTTGTAGACAAATCACTAGCAGAATTGGGATGGCAGATGCATTTTTTTTTTTATGTGGCCAAAATTGAATGCCTTAAGGTAATACATTTGCTCTTCAGATTGACACAGGTGCCACCACTCCTTCTAGCACACAGTCTCCAGAAGTAGTTTAAATTGAATGCCACACTTCTTGCTTATGTGGTCTACACCTCACTATACTTATCCATAAAGTAATGAAAATCATAGTACCTAACTCGTAGCATTTTTTAAAGGTTAAATAAAGATCCAGATCTAGATCTAGATCTATCTATTGCTTGAGACAAAACCTGGCATATAGTAAGTTCTCAATAATTGTAATAGTTGTAGTAAGAGTAAGAGTAATATCTGGTCTCGCCACAAATACATCTTACCTCCTTGGCTTCTGAAGACGTTTGAATTTGTGACTGCAACTCTAAACCTTAATCAGACCTTGGCACTGGTCCACAGCAAAATGACTGGAGGTTATTGACAGAACTCCTGATCAAGCTGCATGTTAGTTTACAGTACCTATCTCTCTCATTGTAATTCCATCACCTTGAGTGTCTTCTTGTTCTGAGTTTTTGACTTGTACATAGAAGCTGACAGGTGTTTTCCCAGAGGTGACACCAACCTCTTCACACAGCTTTTATCTGACAGTTTTTAGGTCTTTCTGAGGAGAGTGTATGACAGAAACGCCATCAGATAAGCAGGCCAACAGTTGCATTTGGCATAATTTTACACTTCCTTGAGGGAAGGAAACAGTCAATCTCATAGTTTTTAGTCAGGCTGACACTATCCACATATTTTGCAAGATACATTCACAAAGTTCAAGGAGTTGACTGACTGAAGCTGAGCAGGAAAGACTAAATGTCAGGCTTTTAAGATGAAACTGGTGGCAGCTCTGTAGCAGCACGGCAGGTAGACTGAAGTCTGGAATTAAGAGTGACAGATGAATGGCGAGTGGCAAAGAGAAGACTGTGTTTGCTGGCAGAAAAGGAAGTTAGGCTGTGCTCAGCGCACGCATGGGGTTTGATTAGGGATAGAAAGGCTAAAATATATATAGATTTAAGAGTTCAAAATTATCTTAACACTCCGAAGAAAAACTGTCAGAATTTTATTAAAATGATAACTTTTAATCCCTTTACTTTTGAAATGTTAATATAAATCCCCCCTCCTTTTTTTTAAATAGTTTTCAAGATGTTGAGATTCTATCTAAAGATTATTGTAACTTACTGCATTTTGTCACTCTAGTCTCTGCTTTAAGAGCTAGGGAAATGTGAGAAAGTATAAATAAATTACATGTTAAAGGGGCAGAGATTACAGTAAATACATTTAAAGGTAATGAGAAACTTCAGAAAATTTGTGAAAAGTTTTGATTCATTATATTTTTGTGTGAAAATGAAAAAGAGATTCTAAGCCAATCAAGATTTTGAATAGTCTAATAAAACACAGTAAATAGAGCAACCTTAATTTAATAAAATAAATCATCTAATGTGACACTGTCATGGGAACCTTAGGGAATTGCTTTTCCAGCCAGAAACCTCTGTAGCCGGAGGTGCCTTTGCCTGAATTTTTGCTTGGGCCCGCTGGGCTTTTTCCGCCCACTCAGCCTGGCAAGTGCACTCATCTCATGCTACTGGTCCAGATCTCATGCCTTCCAAGGGTGAGCCAGGCACAGAGTGGCAAGGGATGCACGAGCAAGTGAGCACAAGGTCTGGCCACTGCACACAGCCAGGCACACCGGCTGCTGCAGTGGGATGGGCAGCTCCGGGTGCTAGCACAGGCACCAAGTGCAAGCCTGTGGCTGGATTAGATGCACCACAAGCAGCTTCTGCTGTGGGCATCTACATCTTGTCAAGGGGAAGGCAGTGGTGCCCGGAAGCTTGGAGCTGCAACCACAGAGCCCCAAAGAGGGTGTCACAGCCCTGGCTCAGGGGTTATACACTTCCTTGAGGGAAGGAAACAGTCAATCTCACCTAGGTCTGGGCTCCTATTGGGCTGCAGCTCTTCTTTCCTTCTAGTTGCCTGCAATGTGGCAAGTCAGGGGTGGTGTTTCAGCCCTGTTTATGTTACAGCTCTTTCAGTTGTCCCACTTCCAGGAAGAATGAGGTACATAGACAACTGGTAGGTTAGCAAGGTGCAGAGGAGGTTTATTGCATGACAGAACAGCTCTCAGGAGACCTGAAGTGGGTAGCCAATTTTCCACAAGCAGATCATCCCAATGAGTGTCCAGATCTCAGCAGAAAGGAGACCCAAAGTGGGTAGCTCCTATCCACAAGCAGGTTGTCCCAACACGTCTCCAGCTCTCAGTGGAGAGATGACCTGCAGTGGGTAGCTCCTTTCACAGGCAGGCTGTCCCAACAAGTCAAGGAGACCCAAAGTGGTTAGCTCCTTTTTGGGCAGCTGTTGGTCTTAAAGTCTATGTGAGTCTGGTTGGGTCTGGAGGTTTTATGAGCTCAGAAGGGAGGAAGTGCATGCTGATTCGTCCATAGGCAGACATGGGCAGGACCAGAAAAAGCACCATAAGTTCTCACTCCGGGCCACAGACTACACCTGCAACTGACAGCTCAGCCCACAGGCTTCAGGCTGTCTCCAGCTTGAAGGTGGGGCTTCACTGGAGACCGCCCCTTTCTGCCCAGGAGCCTGTCTGCCTCCTCCCACCATCAACATGTCATCCATGGCGCCCAGGCTGTTCATATGGAATGGCACCTGCAGGCCCATGCCAAGCAGTCCTCAGCCCCCCAGGCCTCCCTCCCACGATCATCGGTGCCCAAAGTCTGGAGGGGGCCAAGCATGCACACATGTGGCTGGGTTGCAACAGCACCCAGGCTCGGCCACAACTTTCCTCCACCAACTCCCAGGTGCCAGGAGCGGGCAGAGGACAGGCAGTGGGAGCAAGCCCTTTCAAACCTGAAGGGGTAAGGGGCTTCCTGGGTTCCCAAGAGCACAGGGATGCCTGGGTCCAAAGCCATGGCTAGTCAGTTGCAGCTGTGCCCAGGAAGCAGCATGGGGCTCCAGCCCTGATGACTTGGTAGCGGGCAGGGATCCTGCCTGTTCATGGCACCTGCTGACTCTGTGGAGTGTGTAACCCTGGCGTGCCTCCTCTGTGCAGCCCACATCTTAGTAATGGCAGTTCCAGACAGGGCTGGCATCAGCAGTACCATCAACTTTACTGTGCATGTGTTTTCGACACCAAGTCTTTTTTGCTTTCTTATTTTGGAATGACAAGCATCTCAAAGTCATTATTTTAGTTACTTGGGTTATATAAATCATTGGATAAACTAATATCTATCTTCTCGCTTTTTGGAATTTGAGAAAATTATGCAAAATGAGAATTATTAATCAGATTCTATTTTCTTTCACTAGTTTTAGTATTTTCCAAGATAAAATAATGGTCAGTCTAGTGCTGTCACATAGATAAACAATATGAATCACAGATATGAGTTGCTGTTAAATTTAACATTTTCTAGGAACCAAATTAATAAAAATTTAAAAAACAAACTGATGAAATTAATCTTCATAGTGTATTTTATCAAACCCACTATCCAAAATATTATTTTATCAAGTAATCAATATAAAAATTATTCAGATATCCAAAATATCACTTCAATGGTTAATGTAAAATTATTGAGATAAGTTTAAAAACTGTCTTCAAACACTTGTATTTTATACTTATAGCACATCTCTATTCGATTGATAGCCACTTGTGGCTTGTGTTATCATATAAGACAGCAGAAATTGGGACATTCCATTCTGTCCCAATGAATGGAATATCTTCATTCCATTCATTTATTCATTAAGTCAACAAATGAAATATTAATTAATGGCAAATATATTTGTATTGTCTATGTCTTAATCCATTTTGAGTTACTATATACAAGAAGGAGGGTGCTGACATCTGCTCAGTTTCTGATGAGCACCTTAGGCAGCTTCCACTCAAAGTGGAAGACAAAGTGGACCAGCATAAGCATAGAAAGGAATGGGGGAGGGGGCGGTGCCAGGGTATTTTAAACAATCAGCTCTTACGGTTACTAATACATCAAGAAGTCACTCACCTGGTGAAGGATCCATCACCATGACCCAAACACTGTCCATTAGGTCCCACCTCCAACACTGAGAATCAAATTTCAATGTGAAATTTGAAGGGGATAAATATTCAAATTATAGATATTTTCAAGTTATTTTCAGTAATATTCTCCTTTCAGGCCAAAAATATCCAATATTAGTGAGATATCTTATCATTATGACTATTGTTTAAATTTCTAAAAGCATTGCTCCAATTACTATTGCTGCATAATAAGTCACCCCAAATCGTATTAGTGTAAAATCACCATTTTATTATGCTCATAGATTCTGTGGTCAGGATATGAAAAGGCAGAGCAGAGGTGACATGTTTCTGCTCCACAGGTTCTAGAGCCTTGAAGGTAAGTCTTGTTGACTGGGAATGGCTCAATGTCTGGGATCTAGAATCTTCTGGAATCTTGTTCATTCACGTATCTGTTGCCTAATCTGGGTTAACTTAAAGACAAGGATGGCCACCTATAGCCACATGTGGCCTCTCCATGTAGTTTGACCTCCTCACTGCTTGGCATCTGAGGTTGAACTTTCCATGTTGGGGCTCAGGGCCCCAAGTGCAAGTGTTGCAGCAAATAAGACCAAAGTTGCATTGCCTTATCACACTGTGCCTTGGAAGTCACACAGCATCATTTACATTCCTTTCCATTGGTTTCAGATAAGTCATTAAGTTCAGTTACTCAAAGGGAGGTGACATAGATCTTCCCTCTTTACTTAGGTGTTAGAACATGTTTTACAATGATCACAGAACTTTTCTTTCTGAACACTTTGCTTCACACCTTCCCATATCCAGAGTTATGAATTCTCCTGGCTATATCTATTGTAACCCCAAATATTGACTGTACTCAGAGATACATCAGAGATTTCATGTCTATATGCCCAGAGCCTGATATAATGTCACTTTATTACACACATAATATAGAATTTTGAGGATTACATTAACTGATACATGTTAAGTATCCTGCAGAGAGCTGGCACATTGGATATGCTCAATTATTGTTAGCTCTAAGTGTCTTAAACAGCTATTATGATGATGATAAATCTTTGTCCATGTTTCATCTCCATGACTTGTCATGTGTTTTGTCTTGACTACATTACTTGAATTCTTGAAGCCTCTGTTTCTCTTTTGTAATGGAAGGTAATAATAGTCCATTTTATAGGATATTAATAGTATTAAATGAGATAATCTATATAAAGCACTTACCATAGTGTCTGGTACACAGTAAGCCAAGTATCTTATGAAAATTTGTCTAAAAGTTTTAACTGGCACAGATTTCTCCATGAATTATTCTTTTTAATCAACCAAGAGGAAGAAGTAGTCATTTATTAGAAACAACAGAGAGAGAAAAATTCTGCCATTTTAATTCTGACATATTTTATTACATAAGATCATTTATGTTCTGGAAATAGTCTAAGACTAATTAAAATCAAGTAAATGTCCAGATTGACAATAATAATAATGGGGTATCTATTGGAAACATTTATAATTAATTAAATAAAATTAGGATTGTTAGCTATTTTCTTACATGTCTGATTCCTACTTTAGTATAGAGCATTAAGAAAAAAGTTGACACGAAGTTCTATTGTCATTCTCCTATCTATATATTTCAATATATTGAAGTCCTTCCTAAGTGGCTAAGAAATTGCTATTCATGTGTGTTTATAATTTCATACTCCAGAAATCACTATCACAGTTTAAAATGGGTTAAATTTTACCAATAACCATGTGGAGAGTATTTGAATGGTAATGATAACAGTAGTTATATCAAATGTAAGTCATATTTTTGTTTAAATTGTACCTTTATTTTCTCAACAGTCCAAAGGCATGAATCCATAATGAATCATACCATATTGGAAATGCTATATCAGGCTGGTGTGTTAACTGCATAACTGCAGTCTTTCCCCCTCTACAACGTAACTGCAAAAAAAAGGTGCCAAACACTCCATTTAACTCAATCTAACCCTTGTTGAAGGATCTCTCACTCATGATTTTTTTTCATACCACCTATTTGATTTGTATTGCAAATATGCAATATTTTCTGGGACATTGTTATTAGCTTCTTATATATGGTTCACAGATGATACTAAGAAAACTAGTCAAAAGTCTAGATGAAGCAGAGCTGTTAGAAAGCATCATTGAGCTAAGTTAAGAGGCCAAGACCCAACCAAAGCCCAGGATGTCTGTGCCCTGGGAACAGTGTGTTCTGTGGTCATGAGGCCAGGCCACCAGTGCCCACTCATCAGGGACTGGGTTCTGTCCTATTGTGGCTCCTTCCAGTTCAGTCCCATTGGGGCCTCTAAGCACATGACCCAGCATCCAAGAATCACTCCAGGAAGCCTGGCAGCTCAGCTCACTCCATCACTTCTTACCTACAGCAAAAACATCACGGCATCAGCTGCACAGATAAATGGCCGTGAATGCTTAACAGGTGGAATAAATCTAGGAACAGCGAAAAGGCGCAGCAGTGAGTGAGGGTCCCTGTGACTGCTCTTCAGGGTTTAGGACAGGTGCCCACTTTTGCTGCCTGGTGCTGCCTGTCTCTCAGACAGAGCAGGGCACATTCTCCTCACTCAAAGGACAACAGGCCTGGTCCCCAGCCTTCCTGCCCATCTCTGCAAGGATCATCTTGCTGGGAGTAACCTGATGCCTGGGCCTGGGCCACTTCTAAGCCAGGAACAGGAACCTTCTAGTCACTCCAAAGGAAGGAATAAATCCAGACCACAGTTCACAACCTGAGCTCTTGCCCACTCTTTTTTCACTGGAAGGGAGGCCCAGTTCTTGGCAGACTGAACCTCTCCTGAGGAACCATGGAGCCAAAGGCTGGAAGCTTCCAGAATCCTTAGGCTCAGATCCTCCTTGAGGTCACCCTGAGGCCTGTCTCACCAGAGCATTCTTCTGTCCACAGATGTCTCATTGGCTCTACGAAGGAATCCTCACAGAGGTCTGGGGTCCAGTATGGTCACCCCTACTGAATGTCAAGAAGGTGAAGGCCAAGAACCAGGGAAACACCAGCTCTGGTCCTTCCAGTCCCAGCCAGAGTAGAATGCATAGGCCAGACCGTGTCAGAAGCCCAGTTGCCCAGATGGAGGGAAAGTCAACCCCAAGGGGGTGGAAGGAATCAGTCACGCATCCTGGGCAGACAGTGGCGTGGGCAAAACAGGTGAGATGCACGCTGCTGACTTTCCCTGGCTATGGAAATGAGGTAACTGCAGAAAAAGCCTCCTTTCCTTGCATAATGGTTGTTTTATGACAGCAGTTTTGACAGTGAGTCTTGTGTCGTTCTGAGGCTTGGCACTGCTGTATAGAAAATGGAGCAGGCCAAGATGTCCTCAGTGAACATGCACCAGAATGACCTAGATGTGAGCCAAACCTTCACAAGCCACGCCATGTTCAGAGAGCGCTGCAGCATCAAGTAAGGCAGGTGGGGCCCGGAGGGTCCCAGGGGAGGTGGGGAATCCGGAGGGATGGGGCATCTGAGGGACAGTGGGGAGGTCTCAGGACAGGGGTAGGGTCTCAGAGAAGAGGGTGATAGCCCAGCCTACTGCCTGGAGATCTGGCCTTGGGAAGGGTCTGCAGAAGGGCCTGAAACAGTAAGGTTTCCAGGGCAGTCCAGGAGGTTCTTAGCACCTCTGCTCCTTCCATGAAGACAAGCAAATGCTGTGCACCCAGATTGCCACTTTAAAGTGGCTCCTACAGTGCTTGATTGATGGGACAAGTGTGCACAGGAAACCCCAGGTCAGGTACCTTGCTACCCCACAGGGCCTGGTTTCCCCAGCCCAGGGGTCTGGCTCCTGCAGAAGGATCCAGCTCCCCTTTTCTGCACAGGAAGTAGAGGCAGGTCCTTGAAGGGCATGCAAACCATGCCCTGCCATAGAAGGGACATCACACAGCTGAGGCTGGGACTCAGGGCCAGCATCCTGGGCAGACTGGGTCAGGACTCATCTTGGGAGAGCACTTGGGAAGCCCCTTTTGTCAGGGGCCACCTTTGATGGAGATGAGAACACCCCCATAAGCAGCTGCAGGACCTTATCTGATCCAGCCTCCTTGGGGGGGGCCTCATCCCATGCAGAGGGGGACCCCAACACCACAGACTGAGGCCCCAGTAGGCCCTGCTCAGGCCACCAGCCCTCTGCCTTGAAGGGCCAGGTCCTCCCATGCCTACTGTCCTCACAAACCAACTTCAAGCTCATCACAAACTTATCCTGAGCCTCTGGAACATCTGCCTTCTGCAGGGCGAGCTCACGCTCATAGCCAGGGCACATGCAGCATTGAAAGTACATAGAACCTTGTCCCCATGTACAGAAGGTGCCAGGGGGAGCACACAAGCACACCAAACCTGGTCCAAGGGCAGAGCTCACACTTCCCACAGGACCCTCTGCTTTAGCCCAGAGGGAGGGCCAAGCCAAGCCAGGCCTGGTGGGCTGGACAGGGCACCATGAGTCCTCTTGGAAACTGAACCTACCCCTGACACAACTCAGATAAAACGCAGGAGTGTGGCAAGTGCTTCCCTGCCTAAGCCTCCCTGATCCATGGCCTCCTGTGCAGAGCTGGATCCTAGGGGTGTCCAGAAAGGACCCAGCACTGCCCAGTGCAGGTGCCCAGGACAAACAGGGTGAAGGCACAGACCCCTCCAAGAAGACTCCTTCTGGCCTGATGCCAGCCCAAATTTTAGACCCTCTCCTTAGGGAGCATACATGAGAAGCATATTTATCAGAAACTGAATAAAACATACACTAAAAAGCCCAGGAAGCTTTTAGAGTTCTCAGCACTTACACCACACTGACTAGTGACAGTTTATTCTGCAAGCCCACCATAAGAAAAGGAATAAAAGTGCCATTTTTCTGCAAATTCCTTTTCACTCATAAAAAGATTATGAAGCATATAAACAGGAAATGTGTCTAATAGAATAAAATAAACCTTCAGAAAACAAGTCAAAGACAAAACAGGTTTATGTTTGTTTTATGAATAATTTAAAACAACTGTGTCGTCCCAGGTACTTGGAAGGCATGGGGATGGAAGGATCACTTGGGACTAAGAATTCAGTGCTGCATGCATCTATGATCTTGTATAAAGGTGCATTTTATCCTGGAGATGACAGAGACATTCTGTCTCAAAAATAAAACGAGAATACTGTGCCACCAAAGCTAGCCTTCCTTTAAACACAAAAATAAATAAAGACTTTCCCAGGCAACTGAAAAGTTGATAACTTTTGACACCAGATGAGTCTTTACAGAAATGCCAAGGACAATTTTTAAAAGGAATGAACACTGACATAATAAAGAAACATCTTAAAGCTATAAAACTTACGGTGGAAGTATTAATAGGAATACAGAAAACTCTGAATAATACTATAATTGGTGGTAGGTAACTAATATATCATAAGTATGGGACATAATACAAGTACCACACAAGAATAATTATGACAATCTACAGATAGGTTTAATAAGAAGATGTTAATTTAAATATCAAAAGTAAGCAGAATGTCAAGTGTGGGGATGGTGTGTTAAAGTAGAGGTTTTATATTACTTGTATTTGTAATTCAAAGTTAAGTTGTTAGTTTAAAAGAATATACAGCAACCATAGAAGTTTTATACATCTAATATGTTATTACAAAACAAAACTATAATAGATACATTACAAGATTACAGCATAAAAATCTATACATCTACTATGAGAAAATCACTTAACCACATGCTGAAGATGGCAGAGAGGAAGAAAGAAAAAGATCACAAAAACAGAAAAGAGTAACACAACAGAAGTGGAAAACTCACTATAAATAATAACTTGAATGCAAATGGATTATATTATTCAATTAAAATGAAGCATGGCTGAATGGATTAAAAAGACCAAATATATGTGTTGTCTACAAAATGTCACTTAACTGCAAAACACATGACTTAAAGTGATGGAAAAGGTATACCATGAAGTGAAAACCCAGAAAGAGCAAGAGTAGATATAGTTATATTAGATAAAATTGATTTAACTGAATGGTAAAATGCCATTAAAATAATAAAGAGGTCAATATTACAAGAGTTTATAAACCAAAATTCAAATAAATATGTACTAAACACTGAGGCATCAAAATATCTAAAGTAAATATTATTGTATTTAGAGGGAGAAATTAACTATAATACAATAATACTTAGGAAAATGTGTCACCACAAAATAGAGTTAACTGCACTTTGTTAAAATGTACCTACAGGTGGATGACTATTTAATGAAAGCATTTCTCCATCAGCAAAATATAAATTTTCTTGACAGGACATGGGATATTCTTTACATAGACCATGTTAAGTCACACAAAGGTCTTAATAAATTTATAAATATAGAAAATTATATTAACTGTATTACCCACTAAAATGTAAGAAAACCAAAAATGAATAGAAGGTGGTGAAATCATACAACGAGTAGAACTTAATGATGCTCTTAGAACAATGAGTAGGTAAGTGAAAAACTGAAAAGTTTCTTGAGACAAATGAAATGAAACATTACATATATCAAAAAGTGAGATAGCAAAAAGCAACATAAGAGAAAAGTTTATAACAATAGACACCTACATGAAGAGATGCCGATCAACAGCCTAATGTTACATCTCAAAAGGCAGAGCAGAAAGGCAAATGTCAAAAAAGTAGAAATAGCAGATGAAATAAAAATAGTAAAAGCAGAGAACTTAAAGGAAACAAGAGGCTCGGCTGTGAATAATTCTCAACATCGAGATCTGAGACTGGCCAGATCAGGCTGCCTTGTAGGCTGAAAACTGAGAAAAGCCAGGTAATGCAGTGGTGACAGCCTGGCTAAGATTGTCATGAGAAAAACAGCAAACATAAAAAAGACAAATAGTGTCAGGATAAACTAAAATCAAAGACTCTCCTCTAAAAAGGGATGGTGGCTGCAGCATGCAGAAGCATTACAGAAGGTGTACCGTACTTCTCAAATCTTTTTAAAATAAACAGAGGAGGAAATTACTCCAAACTCACTCTATAAGACCAGTATTACCAGCGTGCAGAATGCATGTGAAAATTGCGGGACCAGTATCTCATGAACACAGATGCAAAAATACTTGAAAAAACATAAAGACTTGCTCAAGATTACTGAGGCTGGGCCAGGAAAACAAGGGAACATCTTGTCCACCACCACCAGGCTGGGTAAGTACCAAGTGACAGCAATCATCTACTGTGCAGTAGGAGGCAAGAACATAGAAATCTTTCTGAGATGGCAAATAACAACACAGGAAGGCCAAAAAGATGCCAGTGTCATGGGAGCAGTGGCAAAACCTCCAGCAACTCACAGCCCCCATGATAAGCACAAGACACTCTAGAAAATGTGTTGCAGTGCACTGATGATAAATATAATAAAAACAAAACCCACCTTCCAGTTTCATTCTTGGCTAGAGTGACTCAACTCCCCTCTCCTATACTGGCAGCTGGGCAAAAGAAAAGACTTGCCATATTTTCAGGCATAACTTTGTTTCTGCCTCTACTGTTCTGTAGGTATACACTGTCTGGCACTGAATCAAAAAGTACAAGATTCATCAAAAAAGAAAGTGATAGCACTCCTCTTTCAAGAGATAAATCAATCAAGAGAACTAGACTCAGAAGTGACTTAGATGTTAGAACTATAAGACAGAGATTTAAAAATGGCTATGATTGATATGTTAAAGGTTGTGGTAGAAAAGGTAAAAAATATTCATGAACACATGAGAAATTTCAGCAGAGATATGCAAGATGTAAGAAAGGGTCAACTGTAAATGTTAGAAATATTTTGTAAACAACAACAACAGAGATTTTTTAAATGGCTTTAAAGAGCTCATAAGAATATTTGACACTACTGAGAAAATAACTGAATGTTAAGGGGGGTCAGTGAGAATTACCCAAACTGACAAACACACACACACACACACACACACAGAGACACACACACAGACACACAAAGAGTAAAAACATTTTATAGACATTTTGCAAGATAGAGCACCCAATAGGTGTGGGATAATAATTAATGGTGAAAGCTGGGCACAGTGGCTCATGCCTGTCATCCCAGCACTTTGGAAGACTGAGGCAGGCAGATCACTTGAGCCCACAAGTTTGGAATTGGCCACATTATGAGACCTTGTCTCTACAGAATTTTTTTTTTAATTTAGCAGAGTGTGGTGGCACACACCTGTAGTCTCAGCTATTTGGGAGGTTGAGATGGGAGGATGACTTGAATCTGGGAGGTCAAGGCTGTAGTGAGCCAAGATCATGCCACTGCACTCCATCCTTGGAAATGAGCAAGACCATGTCTCTTAAAAAAAAAAAAGTTTAACGTAAGTGAAACTGAAATCCCAGAAGGCAAAGAGAAAAAAATGAGGCAGAATAAATAGTTGAGGAGATAATGACCAATAATTTTCCAAAAATAAAATCACATTAAATTATAGATTTAAAAAATCATAGGGATGCATAGAGGGGAACAACACACACTGGGGCCTGTCAGAGGACAGCGGGTGGGAGGAGGGAGAGGATCAGGAGGAATAGCTAGTGGATGCTGGGCTTAATACCCAGGTGATGGGAGGGTCTGTGCAGCAAACCACCATGGCACACGTTTACCTACGTAACAAACCTGCACATCCTGCACAGGTACCCTTGAACTTAAAAGTTGGAAATTTAAAAAAAATAAACTCAGTCAATATTAAATATGACTTTTAAAAAATCATAGGACCACACTAGAACAAATAGCTCATCCCCAAAATACAAAAAACCAAAAAGCTCAGATGCATCCTATTCAAACTTCTAAAAACCAGTGATAAAGACAGTATCTAAAAGGAAGCTAGAAAAAAAGCAGACACATTACATACAGAAGCACAAATAGAATTATAGTGCAAGACTTCTTATCAGAAACTGTGCATGCCAGAAGATAATGGAGTGACCTTTGTAAAGCAAAAAAAAAAAAAAAAAAACTGTCACCCCAGAATTCTAGTGCTTGAAAATAAACAAGAAACAAAGACTCTTTCCAGACAAACAAAAGCAGAGAGAATTCATTATTTGCGGATCTGTAATATAGGAAATGTTAAGAAAAATTCTTCAGGCAGAAGACTATGATACCAGGCAGAAATCTGGATTTACACAAAGAAGAGAAGATCTCTAAAAATAGCTTGAAAGAAGATAAATATTTTTAAACTCTTTTTCTTGTTCTACATTGTCCTAAGAGATAATTGGCTGTATAAAGCAAAAAGAATAGCTATATATCGTGATTAAGGACTTGTATGTCGAAGATGTAAAGAACTCTAAAACACTCAAGAAAAAAAAAACAACAAAAAACACAAAAGATACAGTCGAGCAAAGGATTTGAACAGACACTTTACCAAAGAAAATATAAGTATGGCAAATATGCCCATGAAAAGAGGCTCAATATCATTAGTTATTAGTCATTAGAGAAATGCAAATTTAAGCCACAGTGAGATACCATTACTTACATATTAGAATGGCTTAAAACAAACAAACTACAAAAGCCTGACAACACAAAACGCCTATGAGCATGGGAACAAGTGAAACTTCCACTCATTGTTGATGGGAATACCAAATGGTACAGCCACTTTGGCAAGCAGGTTGGCAATTTCTTTCTTTCTTTTTTAAAGACATAGTCTCGCTCTGTAGCCCAGGCTGGAGTGCACTGGTGCAATCTCAGCTCACTGCAACCTCCACTTCCCAACTCCTGGGTTCAAGCTATTCTCCTGCCTCAGCCTCTTGACTCGCTGGGATTACAGGGACATGCCACCATGCCCAGCTAACTTTTTTATACTTTTAGTAGAGACCGGGTTTCACCATGTTAACCAGGGTGGTCTCAAACTCCTGACCTCAAGTGATCCTCCCACCTGAGCCTCCTGAAGTGCTAGGATTATAGGCGTGAGCCACTGCACCCAGCCTCAGCAATTTTTCTTTCTTTCTTTTCCTTTTGAGATAGAAGGGGCCCAGGCTGGAGTGTGGTGGTGCGATCTCTGCTCACTGCAACCTCCACCTCTCAGGTTCAAGTGATTCTCCTGCCTCAGCCTCCCAAGTAGCTGGGATTACAGGTGTGCGCCACCACACCCAGCTAATTTTCTACTTTTAGTAGAGATGGGGTTTTACCATGTTGGTCAGGCTGGTCTAGAACTCCTGACCTCAACTAATCTGCCTGCCTTGGCCTCCTAAAGTGCTGGGATTTCAGGTGTGAGCCATGGTGGCCAGCCTTGGCAATTTCTTATAACATTAAATCTATCTTTACCACATGACCTGCAAATCCCACTCCTAAGTATTCACCTGAGAGAAATGAAAACTTATGTTCACATAAAACTTGAACATGAATATTTATAACTGCTTTATTCATAATCACTGAAAGATACCAGAAACCATCCAAGTGTCCTTCAACTGGGGAAGGGATTAACACATTGTGGTATATGCATACCACGGAATAAGACCAGACAATAAAAAGGAATGGACGGTTTATAGGCATGGTAACAGTTAAATGTCAAATGCTGACAGAGGCCAATGTGGAAAGGCCACATATTATATGATTCTACTTATATGATATTCTGGAAAGGGGCAGAAACAGCAGGGTGCGGTGGCTCATGCCTGTAATGCCAACACTTTGGGAGACCGAGGAGGGTGGATCACCTGAAGTCAGGAGTGGCAGACCAGCCTAGCCAACACGGTGAAAACCCGTCTCTACTAACAATACGAAAATTAGCTGGGCATGGTGGTGGGCGCCTGTAATCCCAGCTACTCTGGAGGCTGAGGCAGGAGAATTACTTGAATCCAGGAGGCGGAGGTTGCAGTGAGCCGAGATCGCGCCACTGCACTCTAGCCTGGGCGACAGAGAGAGACTCCGTCTCAAACAACAACAACAGAGACAGAAAATAGATCAGGGGAAGAGGGAAGAGATGGGCAGAAAGATTGACTATTTCAGGGGCACTTGGGCACATTTTGGGGTGATCATATAGTTACACGACCCTATGTCCTTGTTAGAACTCATAGAGCAATGCACTATGAAGGGTGAATTTGACTTTAGGTAGATTATATCTCCATCAGGAAAATAGACAAACCAAGCTCTATTCTGTTTTGTTTTGGGTTTCACACAGTTGAGAAACTGTGGGTCGTTGGTATAGTGGTCCCAAGTCCTCCTGACACAGACGCTGTGGCATTCTGGACAGGAAATGACTCGAAATGGGACAGTTCAGCCTGCAAGTGTGGAGCAACTGCCACCAATTAAACCACTGTCTTCAAGACAGTATTTGGGAAAATCAGCTTTTATTTATTGAACACATTTTTTTTCCTATCCCAGCAGGAGCAATGAGTTCACTGTTGGTTGTCATCCTTGCAAACATTTGTAAAGTGCTTACCCTACCAAATTATGCCTCTTGGGTCACTAGTGGGAAGGGCGCCATCTTTTTTGAGGGCTGTCTGGATGGAGGAGCCCTCTTGGTAGCCTTACAAACAGGGCAAGCCACATCCACATCTATCCCCAGGTGCATAGCATTGTGACACATTTATGTACAAGACATTTGATTAAAATGGGCTTCAAGACCTTGAAAGGGCGGAGTGGGATTCAGGTGCTGTTGGAAGTGGAGTGGGGTACAGGCCATGGCTTCCACCGGACAGGCTTGGGTGGCTGCACATGTCCTTCCCCTCCTGCCCTTGTCATGCAAAGAGTGCCCATTTGTAGAAAGGTTAAGGCATATGGCACAATGAGATTCAGCCTCTTCTCAGCCACAGCCATGGGCAGACAAATAGGCTCCCTTGCCCAACTCACAGCTCCAGAGTTCGTCTTTCATTGCTGGTGACAGTCCACCTTGGGGAATGGTATGTCTTGTTCATCATCGTACCTCGAGAGCCCAGACAGAGGAGATAACCAGAAAATGTGTTTTAAGGCCATGAACGAGTGGATTTGTTTCTCTGGATGCAACTTGGACATCCAGAAACCAGGCCGAGCCAGGCAGAGGCCTTGGCTCTTGGAGGATCAACTCCTTTTTGCAAGCCCACCATGAGGCCAATGAAGCTCACATGTTTAAACCCACAGGTGTAAAGCTCAGGTTACAACTGCTAACCTCCCTTTGGCTAAAGTAAGCCCATACCAAGGAAAATCATGATGATGGCAGGGAAGGAAGGAAGAATTTTATGCAAATAATGCAACCTGACTACCACAGCTAGCCTGGCAGTGTCTCTATGCCATGCAAATGTGCTTGCTATTGGGGATTGGACCAGGGTGCCAAATCTCCCTGGCAGAGCTAGGACAGGTCGGGGAGGTGCCCTGTCCAATGACTTTCTTTCCCCTCAACACAATCTTTCTTTTTTTTTTTTTTTTTTTTTTTTTTGGAGACAGAGTCTCGCTCTGTCGCCCAGGCTGGAGTGCAGTGGCCAGATCTCAGCTCACTGCAAGCTCCGCCTCCCGGGTTTACGCCATTCTCCTGCCTCAGCCTCCCGAGTAGCTGGGACTACAGGCGCCCGCCACCTCGCCCGGCTAGTTTTTTTGTATTTTTTAGTAGAGATGGGGTTTCACCGTGTTAGCCAGGATGGTCTCGATCTCCTGACCTCGTGATCCGCCCGTCTCGGCCTCCCAAAGTGCTGGGATTACAGGCTTGAGCCACCGCACCCGGCCTCACAATCTTTCTTTATATAAGTTAAACATTAAATCCAGTTATAGTCCTGCTGACTGAGGACTCTCTTTAAGGTGACCTTTGCCCACTCCACTCTGATGCAGGGCGTCTCAAGTCCATAATTCAACTCTGCAAGTGGGGTCCCTTTCCTTACCGCCCTGTTCTTTCAGGATGCCTTGCTGAGCCCTCCAGGTAGCGGCGCCATGGGAGAGTCCCTCCTCCAGGGCAGGAACCATATATTATTCGTCTTGAAATTTACTTTTATTAATTTTTTATTTTTTAGAGACAGGGTCTTGCTTTATTGACCAGGCTGGAGTGGAGTGGTGCAATCATAGCTCACTGCAGCCTCCACCTCCTGGGCTCAAGTGATCCTCCCTCCTCAGCCTCCTGAGCCTCCTGAGCCACAGGGACTACAGGCACACACCATCATGCCTGGCTAATTTATAAAAAAAAATTATGTAGAGACAGGGTCTTTCTATGTTGTCCAGCCTGTTCTCAAACTCTTGGCCTCAAGTAACCTCTTTGCCCTCCCAAAGCACTAGGATTACACGTGCAAGCACAGCCCCTATGATGGAGTTTTTCTAACTCCCTCACACACCTGTGTGGGGTTGAATATGGGCTTCTCACAAAAGCTGATGATTTCAGCACCAGTTTTCAACATCTCTATCTCCATGAAACATCAGCTCCATGAGAGGGGTGCTTGTCACAGAGAAAAACCCCTAAACCACTCATGAATGAATACATGAATGATGAATTCTTGCTCTGCTCTTTCCACTGTCAGCTGCTGGTGACTTTTCTTTGCCCCTCAGCCTGAGAGTCTGAGAATTTTCAAGGCCATCTCTGCATTGTCCCTGACATGATGCTGCCAAACAGGGGCTTATCGTTGAAGGACAGAACAGAACGTTCCCTTCCCCACAACTTTCCACTGTTTGGTTTTCCTGTTCGCCTCCCTCAGGCCCAAAAATGGCTAATTCAAGGACATGAGTCACGAAGACGCTGGGTGTGAATGAATGGGGGCTGTGGGACAGATGTCACAACAATCACATCCCCTGACAAGGTGCTACTCTCCTTGTTTGCTTAGAGATGCAGCCAAGGATTGGTCTTCTGGTTATAAAGGGGCCAGAAGTCTAGCCCCCTGCACATGACCTCACCAGATAATTACTAGACGAGCCCCTCCGTCCCGCCTCATGTGCTTCCGTGACTTCTGCTCCCGACTCCGTGTGGGGCTCCAATGTAGCATGTCACACAAGGAGGCCATTGTGTTCTGTTCATCTTTGCAGAGAGAGCTGTTTCTGGGAGAGGCACTGTGCCTGTTGCCTGAGAACCATTCAGAAGTGAACACTTGAATCTCTGACTGTTCTGTTCGGCTATTACTCATTTTTTGCCAGACATTCAACAACACACACAAAAAAGGTACCCTTCCCGTATTTAAAACACTAATAGGAAGACAGAAATCTATCCTGCTACCATGGATTTCTTTTCATTCTCCTTGGTTTTTGTTTGTTTGTTTTGTTTTTTTGGTGTTGTTTTGTTTTGTTTTTGAGACAGGGTTTCACTCTTTCGCTCAGGCTGGAGTCCAGTGGTGGGATCTTGACTCACTGCAACCTCTGCCTCCCGAGTTCAAGCGAGCCTCCTGCCTCAGCCTCCCGAGTAGCTGGGATTACAGGCGCCTGTTACCATGCCTGGCTGATTTTTGTATTTTTAGTAGAGACAGGGTTTCACAATGTTGGTCAGGCTGGTCTCAAACTCCTGACCTCATGATCTGCCCTCCTCGGCCTCCCAAAGTGCAGGGATAACAGGTGTGAGCCACTGGGCCCAGCCCCTATTTCTCCTTGTTCTGAGGTTAATGGGTGGCCCCCGGGGTCTGCGGGGACATTTTTAACAGGCTTATCTTGGCTGTGAGCTGAGGGGCACATGTCCTCGTCCTCACAGCGGATGCCGCCATCATCTGGAAGGAGTAAGCCATGATGGGAGACCAGAGACTCAGCTTCACGGGGCGGGGAGGGATTCCTGGGCTTTAAGTGCGGTTGTGTTCTGGCTGCCTGCCAGGGACACTGCTCTGGATCCAGCTCTGCCCACTAATGAAGCCCCATTAGCTTTGCTGCCTGCGACTTGTGCCCCTAACTTTATGCCACGGGTACTCCCACTCCACCTTTCCTGAAGCTTTTCCTTATTTACAAATTATTCCACATCCTACCCACAACTGCAGTAATTGGGGGCAAACATGTCGAAACCTTACACTGCATCAAGTTGGAGCATTTCTTAAAAATTGTTTACCCAGGGCCAGAAGTGGTGGCCCATGCCTGTAAACCCAACCCTTTGGGAGGCCAAGGTTGGGGAATTGCTTAAGGCCAAGAGGTAGGCTATGGGCCTGGGCAACATAGCAAGACCCTATCTCTACCAAAAATTGGTAGAGGAAGTGGCAGGGCAGGATGAGACATTGGAGAGAGAGATAAAGAGAGAAGAGAAAAAGAACGAATTTTTTTTTTTTTTTTTTTTTGACAAGGTCTTACTCTGTTGCCCAGGCTGGAGTGCAGTGGCACAATCTCCGCTCACTGCAGCCTCAACCTCCCAGGCTCCAGTGATCCTCCTATCTCAACCTCTGGATTAGCTGTGATTATAGGCACATGCCACCACGCCCAGCTAATTTTGTACTTTTAATAGAGATAGGGGTTTTCTATGTTGTCCATGCAGGTCTCAAACTCCTGGGCTCAACTGATCTGCCTAACCTCAGCCTCCCAAGATGTTGGGATTACAGACATGAGCAACCACGCTCAGCCAAGAGAGAAGTCTTAATGTAAATATGTACTTAGGTACTGAATTTTGTCAAACATCTTTTTAGCATCATGGAGATGACCATCTGACTTTTCTCCACAACTCTACCAATGTGATAGATGACTGTGAATTAATGAATTTCTTAATAATAAATGCCACTTGGCTGTGATGTATTTGTTATTATGTTGCTGAATTGTTAGATAAATTTTAGAATTTAGAATTTGTGTTTATAAGTGGGTTGATTAGTTGTTTACTTTTTTGGAGAAATCTTATACTCTGGCACAATATGAATTCCGAACATTTCTTCTTTTACTGTGCTTGGGTTATCTGATCTTTAAAGATTTGAAAGGATTCCCCTGGATAACCAAGTGTATCTAGGCATTTTAGGGGTGGGTTGGGCTCTTGAATAACTTCATTTCTTCAATAATAATTGTGCTTTCTTACTCTCCTCTCCCCCTTATTATTTTTGTTAGGATAGATATTGCTTTGTCTATTTTGTTGGAGTTCTCAAATAACAATCTATTAGATTTATTTCCTAGTTCTAGTTTTATTTAATTTTTTTTTTTTATTTTACTTTAAGTTCTGGGATACATGTGCAGAATGTGTAGATTTGTTCCAAAGGTGTACCTGTGCCATGGTGGTTTGCTGCACCCATTAACCTGTCATCTAGGTTTTAAGCCCCACATGCATTAGGTATTTGTCCTAAAGCTCTCCCTCCCCTGGCCCCTTCCAACAGGCCCCGGTGTGTGATATTCCCCTCCCTGTGTTCTCATTGTTCAACTCCCATTTATTTTAAACATTTTTTCCATCTTTTAAGTGGGTGTTACTTTTTATTCTTAATTTTTATTTTCAGGTATTTAGCATTATTTCTGGAATTTGATATATTAAGCCATATTTTTTCTAAAATTATGTAGTTTTATTTTTAGTTATTCTTTGATCCAAAAACACTGTTTAAGTTTTATCTTTTTTTTTTTTTTTCTTTTTTTGAGACAGAGTGTTGCTCTGTCGCCAGGCTGGAGTGCAATGTCGTGATCTTTGCTCACTGCAACCTCCACCTCCTGGGTTCAAGTGATTCTCCTGCCTCAGCCTCCCAAGTAGCTGGGACTACAGGCACATGCCACCACTCCCAGCTAACTTTTTGTATTTTCAGTAGCGATGGGGCTTCATCATGTTGGCCAGGATGGTCTCGATCTCCTGACCTCAGGACCCGCCCACCTTGACCTCCCAAAGTGCTGGGATTACAGGTGTGAGCCACTGCACCTGGCCAAGTTTTTTCTTTTTATCTCTAGAAATATCTTTTTATTGTCATTGATTTATTGTATTATTGAAGTTTTCTTTGTGGGATAATATGCCACAATTTGGTGAACATTCATGTGAATGATATATACGTATCTAAAAGTTGATATCATTTTTGAGAGTTGAGTTCTCTGGTAAACGTTTACCATGCGTCCTTACCCAGGTTTCCAGTGGTTTTCATTGTCTGAAGCTTGACTTTTAGTATATTCCCCAGAAAAGCTAATGGGAATAATATTCCCTGAGCTACCGCTTTTATCCTCAAAGTTGTAGCCTTTATCCTTGAAGGTCACTTTCACTTGTTAGCTGTTCTGGATCAATTTCTCCAGGTTAGAAATGTGTTCCTTTAGTGTATATTTTCAAATTAGATTTTGTTTTTCAGGAAAGTGTTCTCAACTTGTAATTTATAGTAGTTAATTTATATCATTTAACGTTTCTTTGCTACCTTCTACGTTTATTGCTTTTTCTCAAATCCTTTTCACCTTGTTTTAAAGTTTATTTTTGATCTTTAAAATTTACCTCCTTTCCATCTCATATTTCTCTTAAGCATGATTTTCTGTGTTTATTTGTTCACATATCTCTTCTAGCATAGGCTTTCTTTATGAAACTATTTTCTGTCATTTTCAAATATTTCCTGAATTCTATCGCACGTTTACAGATACCCTGTTCTCCACTCATGTCATTATATGGACTTTCTTATTCTAATTGCTATACTTATTTAATAGTTACCACCATTTCCTTAGAAGCTTTAGCACATGTTGAAATTATGTGTTATAATTTTGTTGTTTTGTGGACATATATTTCCAGTGTGCTTTTGTCATCTGTGTGGCCGTATTTCCAGTTCTTGTTTACTTACATTTTCTCTTAAAACCTATTTGGAGACTCGAATGTGATCTATTCCTGTTGCACATCTTAAAAGGAAATTCACTTTTCAATGTTTTCAGAAGGGATAAAGTAAGGCAGAATAGGTTTTCTAGCTTTACATCATTAGAACGCTTACTTTTTTGTTTTCTAAAGTGATTTTGAAACATGTCCTTTTATAACTTGAGTTCTCTTTACTGCTCTTTCTTCCTCAATTTTATTTGAGTCATTTCTTTTTTTCTTTTTCTTTTTGGACCTAATTTGCTTTCTGTTCAACTTGGAATTTATTTATGCAATTTCTTTTCACTGCAATGTTTGGCTTTGCTTGGAAGAAAATTACTGGTTGTTAATTGAGAGTTTAAAAGGACCAAACCTCTCTAGCATGAAGAACCTTCCTCAAAATACAGACCCTTTTTATGTATTCACAGATTGGATCATGAGAGCCCTTTGCAAGTTTTGGATGCTATTTCCATGTGGATCTACTATATCTGAAGGGAGTAGCTGCTTGAACTGTCCTGTTCTCAGAGAGGCCCAGTTATTTTTATTCCTCTTTCTCCCACACAGATAACAGCTATGCTATGTAGATCTTGCAGCAGGTAATAATTTCTCTCCATGTACTTACCCATCTTTGAGGGTTCATGGCATATTTTTCTCAGGAGCTCAGCTAAGCTGGAGAAAGTAGCCAAGTAAAACAACAAGCCAAAATGAAGGTAACAGTCAACTCTTTAATCACTTACTGTGATAGTGTGAGCTAGAAACGAAATGGAGGAAAACAATGTCACCCCTTTCCAATCTATTTTCCCCATGGATTGGTGTAATGGTTGAGGTTCAGATGGATCAAAACAGACTTGAGGGTCATCTTACTGCCGACAGAACTCTGAACAAAATGAGTTTGCCGTTTTATGGACCCAGAAGCTGGGAGAAGACAAGGGGCTAGGGCTAGAAGTGGAAAAATGCTGAGTACTGAGTCTAAACGGAGAAAACTGCCTTCAAAATGTCTTGCCTCTCCCCTGATAAGGAGGTCTTTACAGAAGCTCTGAGGAAGGCCTCTGGGAAAGAGCTCAAATAAATAAACTACTGAATGGAAATACCTGGTCTAGAAATGCAGATATGCATAAGAGTATGGCAGGCCGGGGAGCCTGAGTCTTTTAACACTGCAACTCCCTTCAGAGACTGCAGTGCCCTGGCTGTGTACCTAGTCTAGGGTAGGGAGGGCAGCTTTCCCCCATGAGGCCTGTCTGGTAAAGGCTTTGTAACTGCCTATGTTTGAGCCTAAAAATTCACACATAGATTTTTTTGATGAGAAGTTAACCACCTCAACCTTGTCACCAATACTTGTTGTATATCTTAGATTTGGATTTTTTTTGATTTCACCATTGTAATTGTGGTGTCTGTTTTTATGGGGAACGTGTGTGGAGTACTGCCACCACCACCTATCCAGAGCACTCTCTACATACACTTTAGCAACATGAGACCATATTGTCATTGTTTGGTGGGACCAATACTCATTAACATTTACCCAGATAGCCACCCTTTCTGCTACTCATTGTTCTTTCCTTCATTTCCATGTTTCTGCCCAAAGAACTTTTTAGTATTTCTTTAATATTAATTGAGAACAAACATTTCTCTCAATTTTCTGTTAATCTGGGTCTCTCTCTCTGTTTCTCCTTCTCTCTGTCTCCCTTGCTTTGTCCTTTTCCTTTAGCTTCACTTTCAACATTATCTTCACAAGCTATAAAAACTAGATTGGCAGTTATTTTCTTTCAGAATTTTAAAGATAGCGAATAAGTTGCTACAATTAATAATAAAGATCTTTTCTAAGAATTGAACAGCCTTGCTAACATAGTAGTTGAAATTTAATCAACACATGTGAGCAAACTTATTTTATGTCCCTCTCATGATATTGAAAATATTTATAAGTTCTAGACTTCAAATAGTACCACGTTTTTCTTTAACCACTAATAATTAAAAGTGAAGCTGAAAAATTACCCACATAGACTTAGTTAAGATAATGTTTCTTTAATAAAATATTATATATTTGATTTATTATACACCTTTTTATCTTATAAGAGCAAAAGAAGGCTTATATTATAACAGAAATGTTTGTCCTTTAGAAACGTATGACAGTCTCTTCATTTCAGAGTATAGAAATTATGAACGTGGTTCTATAAATACTATTATTCTGACAGTTTTCTCCAATGTTGAAAGTAAATTAAGGCCCGTTTTAAAAAATAAAAGTTTTCCAAATTTCTTTGTGAATTTTTACTTTCGATTACAATCCATAAAGTAATCATAAAATCACCATGGAAACAGAAATTGTTGTTTCAACATTAAGAAAACAACTATTTCATTGCAATAAAATCTATGTCTATAACTATTAACCAAGGTATAAAAATAAACTGATGGCTGGGCGCGGTGGCTCAAGCCTATAATCCCAGCACTTTGGGAGGCCGAGACGGGCGGATCACGAGGTCAGGAGATCGAGACCATCGTGGCTAACACGGTGAAACCCCGTCTCTACTAAAAAATACAAAAAACTAGCCGGACGACGTGGCGGGAGCCTGTAGTCCCAGCTACTCGGGAGGCTGAGGCAGGAGAATGGCGTCAACCCGGGAGGCGGAGCTTGCAGTGAGCGGAGATCCGGCCACTGCACTCCACCCTGGGTGACTTTACTGAGATGGTCAGCCAAGGTACATTGGAGAATACAGATAGCATGTGCAATCTAGGCAAAACTGAAAAATGCATTTCATTATATAGAGATTCCATAATTACATACATACATTTCAGAGACTGGTTTTATATTATAAGGTGAGGATTACTTTATCAAGAATCTCTATATAAGATGGGGTTAATCAAGAAAAAATGAGAGCAATATAAAAAAAAATAATGATATAGTAATTTTGAATAATTGATGAAAGAAAATATTGATGGGATATAGGATCTATTTTTCTCTTAGGTCTCTTCAAACATGTTTCTTCTAAGGCCACATAGGATGAATACACATTTCCACAAATAAAACATAATCATTTTTGAAATTAGAAATAGCTCCTGGCTGTGTGCACTGGGCTCATTTTGTATCTTTAGTGCATTTTGGCGGTTGGCGGATTGCAGTCAGGAGACCGAGACCAGACTGGCCAACATGGTAAAACCCCATCTCTACTTAAAAGACAAAAATTAGCCAGGCATGGTGGCAGGAGCCTGTAGTCCCAGCTACTTGGGAGGCTGAGGCAGGACAATCACAGACGATCATATTCACTGACTTGTATTGGTCAAGGGGGAGGCTGAGGCAGGACAATCACAGACTATCACATTTACTGAATTATATTGGTCAAGGAAGTAACTAAGGTCAACCAGATTTATAGGAAGGAAAATTAAACTCCACTTCTTGTTGAGAAAATGGCAAAGTCACATTGCAGGAGAATATATGGGAAAGGAAATACTGTTGCTGCTATTTTTGAAAAATATAATCTGCCATATAGGTATTTGAAAACATAACCATTTTTTCCCACTAACTCTTTAAGAATGGAAACTTTTGCTTATTTTATTTTTATCCTCCCTCTTTCCTTTCAATCTGCATGACTATGTCAAGACTAAGATCATACACATTCTAGGAAGCAAATGGGTTTTGTTAAGTTTGAATTGAGAAAGTAGAAGGGAAACCCACACTTTATTAAGTGAGGAGAACAAAGAGCAAATACATCTTTACAAGATTATTTTAGGGGTCTGGACAAGCCTTTCTCATAATTTTATATTTTAGAGATTGGGTCTTTCTCTGTCCCCAGGCTGGAGTGCCGTAGTGCAATCACAGCTCACTGTAACCTCAAACTCCTGGACTCCAGCAATTTTCCCACCTCCGCCTTCTGAGTAGCTGGGACTACAGGCATGCATCACTGGGCTTGGCTAACTTTTATTTTTACTTTCTTGGAGATATGGTTTCTTGCTATGCTGTCTAGGCTGGTCTGAAACTTCTGGCCTCAAGTGATCCTCTCACCTCAGCCTCCCAAAATGTTGGGATTACAGGCTCAAGGTACCACACCCAGACTGAGTTTGTCTGTCTCAAATTACGGATTGACTGTGTATTATCAAGGTAGTCCAGTGAAACAAAATCAATAGGAGAGACACAGATATGATAGACAGATGGATAGATAGCTAGATGGTCAGTAGATAGACACATATCTCTAGAGATAGCAAAACGGAAACAAAATGTTGAGTGTAGTAAAGGAGATATGGGGGTGCTCAGAGCAGAGAGTGAACAACTGCTCCGAGTGCTGACAACACCCACAATGAGAAATGGCACGTGACCTCTCAGCCCATGACTTGACATGACCATCTATGTGCCCTACTCCCATCAGTCCACCTGAAATACCCGAAACTCATTGTTTCATTGTTCCCTGAAAACCTCTAGGCAAGATCATCACCTCTTACTTGTTGAATCCAGTATCTATCAACCCCGGGTGCATAATAGAATTACTAGAGGAGCCTTAAGACATACTCATACTAGACTGGGTGTGGCAGCTTAAGCCTGTAATCCCAGCACTTTGGGAGGCAGAGATGGGCGGACCACCTGAGGTCGGGAGTTCAAGACCAGCCTGACCAACATGGTGAAACCCCATCTCTACTAAAATTACAAAATTAGCCAGGCATGGTGGTGCATGCCTATAATCCCAGCTACTCAGGAGGCTGAGACAAGAGAATCGCTTAAACCCAGGAGGCGGAGGTTGCAGTGAGCTGAGATGACACCATTAACTCAAGCCTGGGTAACAAGAGCGAGACTCCGCTTTCTCATGAGTGTCTGAAACCATCAGTTTACTGCCAGAAATGGAGATACATGGTCCCTGACAACCTGGCACTTGCGTTTTCAAAGCCACCATTTCCTCTATCCTCTGGGCTGTCACAAATCCTCCTCTGCATGCCAGGAGTGCCCCTCGGACCTGGGACTGACTGCCTGGCCCACACCTGGGTCAGGCCTCACCCAGGGATACTCCTGTCACTCTAATAGAGTAGAAAATGTCACAGCGAAAGACCTGACCCTGCTGCATCCAGTCAGGAAACAGCCACAGGGATGGGAACCGCATCTACCACTTCTCTGCCCCCCGACCCAGGCTGGTTCCCAGGCCTTGGGGTCCTAGTGTGGACCTCCTGGCCACAATTAACGCAGGTGCAGGACCAGAGAGACCCTTGGTCCCTCCCAACACATGAGGGAAGTTTGTGTGGTGAGGTCATGAACCGTGTCTGCGCTGCTGCTGTGAATAGGGCTTTCTTAGAAACACTTTTAATTTCCCTTTTTAAATATTCCTTTGGAACCACGTTTAATAATTTGCTGCTGGAACTTAGCAGTGATTATTCTTTGAATCCATTTTTCTTTTTTCTTTTTTAGAGATGTAGTCTTGCTCTGCAGCCCAGGCTGTAGTGCAATGACTTGATCTGGGCTCACTGTGGCTTCCGCCTTCTGGGTTCAAGCGATTCTCCTGCCTCAGCCTTCCCAGTAGCTGAAATTACAGTCACTCACCACCACACCTGGCTCATTTTTGTATTTTCAGTACAGATGGGGTTTTGACATGTTGGCCAGTCTAGTCTTGAACTCCTGACCTCCAGTGATATGCCCGCCTAGGCCTCCCAAAGTGCTAGGATTACAGGCGTGAGCTACCGCGCCCTGAATCCATTTTAACATTTAGTTTTCCAGATTAACTCGAAGTACCCCATGACTACACGCTAATGCAGCTAGGCAGGATGGATGCACAAGAGCAAAAATCTCTGTGGGACATCTTTTGGGAGCATCAGTATTACTGCGGGATTTGGAAGTAACAACTTTAAATAATTTCCAAGGTAAGACACTGCAAATTTAAGAGAAGGCTGGAAAGACATCTGACTTTAATAACTGCCAGTCATCTGTGCCTAAGTCAGACTTTCTCCAAGAAAAAAAAAAAAGAAAGAAAGAAATTCTAAGGAGAACCTATTTTTCATTCTTCTAAGTAGCTAAAATTAGAAATCACAGCAAATCAATAGAAAGCTCTGCCCTGCCATTCTCCGAAATCACAATATGGCCTTGGTATGGTTTTATTTGTATTTTTTGAAGGGGTTTGTTGACGTGTTGGATATAAATATTGGGGGGTTTTGACTGATGTTTGGAAGTTTTCAGCTATTAGTTGGTGATGTATTTTTGTACTTCATTTTTCTGTCCCCCCTCCAACTTGGACTCAATCACTCCATAGGTCTCTAAGACTCTTCATTTTCTTTAAGCTTTTTCACTCTTTTATTCGGAATGGGCAATTTCTATTGCTCTGTCTCCTGTTTCTAATCTTTGAATAAGCTCAAAAGTATTTTTTAAATTTCCTTATCTTTCTATTGTGTCATAATTTCCATTTCTTTGCTGAGGTTCCACATCTCTTCACTGTTAGAATATTTTCCTTTACCCCCATGAACAGATTTATAATAGCTGCCTTTAAACATCCTGAATTAGAAAACCTTGAATATCTTAGGATCACTTCTACTGCCTGCTTTTTAAATTGTGAATAGATTACATTTTCATGTTTCTACATGTCTCATGAATTTTAAAATTGTGTTCTAAAACTGTAAAGAATCATTATAGAGATGCTCAATTCTGTTGTGTAACTTTGAAGAGCAGTATGTTTTACAAAAGGTGTTAATTGGGCTGGATTCAAACCTCAATATCTATCTCCCCTATAGTGGGCACAGCTGAAATCCCCATTCAGTTCTTACTCACACATAGGTCATATTTGTATTATACAGATGTGTTTCTATAACAATATATATTATTCTGGTGTTATCATTATAATCTGTGTTAATTCAACAAGCTACTCCAGTATTACTGAAAGCTAGGACCTCAGTTTTGTCTGCTTATTGGATTTTGTATAAATCAAATTACACAGTATGTATACTTTTATGTCTACTTACTTTTACGGAACATTTGTGATATTTGTGATATATCAGTCCAAACTTCACTGAGCCCTGAGGCACTCTGCCCCTGCCACCCTGGCACTCAGTGGACCTGAGATTCTTCATGGCCTCGTTTTCTTGGCCATGAGGGCATGGCTGGCCTACTGGGATGGGGGCTCAGTGGCAGGATAGGCTGTAGCTGTAGGACAGAGTAGCAGCTGTGAGGCTCCAGGAGCCACACCTCAGGCCTCCCTCCCAGTCCCTGCCCAGGGCTCCCATTCAACAGGGCCTGCTGCTGACCAGGGAGCCGTGGCCACAGGCTGTCTGAAACTCACCACAAGACAGAATCTCCGCCCACCTTCTGTCAGTCCGCTAAGCTCTCACCTTTCAATTGGACTGTGCTGCTCCATGGACTTGAAACAAACCCCAGAGTCCTCCTGAGTCTGAAGATGATAATTCCCTCTTGTCATGAAACAGCTGCATTTCTTGGAGGACTCTGATCTCCTGGAGCCAGAGGGAAGGACAGGAGGCTGACAGGGCCTGGATGGAAGACGCTGAAGGGCCCTTGGGGAGGGGGGAAACTGGGGCCCTGCTCAACAGTCCAGCTGCCATCACCATCTCATTACCAGGGTCACTTGCCCCCCAAATCCCCTACCTGCCCATGGGCAAACACACATCTTTCTGTTAATCCAGGCTAGACAGTGCTGGAGTTTTTCAAGTAAACATTCAGTAACAAAGTTACACACACCACTACACACACACACACACACACACACACACACACACACACACACACACACACACACACACACACACACCCCTGGTCCAGTACCCCTTCCAGCCTAATCTTTCTCTCTACCCCACAAAGCTCTTGACTCCCATCTCCCATCTCTACTTTTTCTTGATGTGCAAATCCTGCTCAGTGTACTGTCTTTTCTGAAAAGACTTGTAAATCTTCTGGAGCTTTTTCTGTGGAGAGGGAAAAGAAGGAAAGATTTGAGAAATAATAAAGTGAAAGAAGAAATTATTTGAGAATAATAAGCAGATACGTACATTCCATTCCCTTTTGAGAACCAAAAGGATCAAACTGCCTGGATGAGAATTTCTACGCTGGTCCTGTAAACCCTAAGGGCTCCATGCTGGTCTGGGAGTCGTGGAGCTACAGCAGCTCCATCTCTTGGTTGCTAATCTCACCATGTTGACTTTGGGTTAACCCCTGCCTTGGGAATGCCTTAAGATTTCTACTTGATCTGCTGCTTTGTAAGAGCACATACTACTGAAAGCCCCTCTCCCGGGTCATCAAAGCTACCTAGATGTCATCACACACAAACCATAGGCTACTTGTGATGTGCACCCTATTTCCTTTCTGAAGGCTGGTCTTAATTGCTCTGCACATTCTTGGTATATTTACTTTTTCTACATCTAAGTAAGTCTCTAAATCTTGGGGTAGCCTGGTAATCAGCCTCTGTCATGCTACTCACCTCAAGACCATGCTTCCTGGCCCACAAATTCCCCACAAGACTACTCACTGACAAACTGGATTTGTCTGTCTCATTCTTTGATTTCTGGACTCCTGTGTTGGGGATCTCTCTGCAGATACATCCCTTTCATAAAACAACGTATATTAGTCCATGCTCACACTGCTATAAAGAAATACGTGGAACTGGGTTTCATTGGCTCACAGTTCCACAGGCTGTAGAGGAAGCTAAGTGGCTTCTGCTCAGCTTCTGGAGAGGCCTCAGGGAGCTTAAAATCATGGTGGAAGGGGAAGAGGAAGCAGGCAGGCACATGTTACATGACTGGTGCAAGAACAAGAGAGAGCGGGGAGAGGTGCTACACACTTATTTTATTTTATTTTATTTTGAGAGGGAGTGTTGTTCTGTCACCCAGGCTGGAATGCAATGGTGTGATTTCAACTCACTTCAACTTTTGCCTCCCGGGTTCAAGTAATTCTCCTGCCTCAGCCTCCTGAGTAGTTGGGACTACAGGCACGTGCCACCATGCCTGGTTAATTTTTGTATTTTTAGTAAAGATGGGGTTTCACCATGTTAGCCAAGATGGTCTCGATCTCCTGACCTTGTGATCCACCTGCCTTGGCCTCCCAAAGTGCTGGGATTACATGCATGAGCCACCATACCTGGCCTACACACTTTAAACAACTAGATCTTGTGAGAGCTCTCACTATCACAAGAACAGCACGGAAGGTATGGTGCTAAACAATTCATGAGGGACCACCTCCATGATCCAATCACCTCCCACCATGCCTCACCTCCAACACTGCAGATTACAATTAGAGATTCAGGTGGGGACACAGATCCAAACTATACACAGGCCTGTGGGGATGGCTGGATTTTGATGATCACAACTGTTGGCAAAACTTGGGTCTTACTTAACCTGACCATGCCCGGGAATGTTATGGTGCCCCATGGTCCCTGGACTTTCTGGGCACGACTGGCCCATCCTCTGGATTGTAAATGCTCTAGGAGTTTCTGGGTAGGTTTCTACAAAAGATTTCAATCTGTAGAGATTAGAATAATAGTATCCATATGGTTTTCCCAGAGAACATCGGGCACATCACTCCAAAATGTCTCGCGTCACTCTAAACCATGTCACAGAGTTGTGCTGTGTAAGTTTCTCTGGGAGCAATCAAAAGGTACACTGTTGGTCCTCTCAGCTGAAGGCAAAATGGTCCTGGGACTTTGGGTCTAAGGGTGTGCTGCAGAAAGCATTTGCTACATTCAGGACAGTACGCCATGGACCTGAGCAAGTGTTTAGTTTTTCCAGGATTTGAGCCATTTGGGGGACAGCAGCCTGCATGGCCAGAGTCACCTTATTCAGTTCCAAATAATCAATGATCAACTGTCATAATATCCCAAAAATCAACTGTCACACTCCATGTGCCATCAGGCTTTGGCACCAACCACACAAACCTGTTTTATGGGCTCTGTGCAGACATGCAATCCCCATCCTTTCGAAGTCCTGAACAGAAGCCATGATCTCAAGCCAAGCACAGTGGCTCACGCCTGCAATCCCAGCACTTTGGGAAGCTGAGGTGGGCAGATCACTTGAGTTCAGGAGGTTGAGACCAGCCTGGTCAAAATGGTGAAACTCTATCTCTACTAAAAATACAAAACTTACTGGCATCATGGTGCTTGCCTGTAATCCCAGCTACTGGGGATCTGAGACAAGAGAATCACTTGAACCTGAGAAGTGAAGGCTGCAATGAGCCAAAATCATGCCATACACTCCAGCCTGGGTGACAGAGGGACTCTGTCAAAAAAAAAAAAAAAAAAAAAAGAAAAAGCCGTGATCTCCTGTGCCCTCCTGGGAGGTGACATTGTTTGATGCACACCACTCCTCTTGTGCAGGATAACGTCACTGGTTTCCTTTTGGCTTCCCCTCAGAGCATGGCTTTTGCGACCCTCACCTACAGAGAGAACTTGTCTAAGGTTGCCTCAAGGACAGTTCTCAGGAGAATGTTTGTCTCCAGCATGTGCTCGGGTATTGGGAAGATGTAGACCCTTCAGAGACAAATCTCATTGCCTGCTCTGAAGGGGCCAGTGACTCATTCTAGCCACATGGGGCCTCTGGTGCCCTTCAATGGCCCAACATTGAGAACATTGGCCTTCCTGTCATGTTGGCTGGGAGAGGGAAGAGGCGGCGGGACCAGCCTGCTCCTCACACTGGCACCCACACTCCATCCCCAGCCACAAAAATTCTACTCCTGGCCTGCACGGGTCCCAGTATCAGCCATGCCTGCTGTCTACACCAAAACAGCCACTGCTGTGGCCCTCAGCCCTGTCCCTCAAGGCCTGGCCCAGCTACCGCCTCAGACCATCTAGAGCCACAGTGAGCTTGGGGTGAGTGTGGGGCAGGTGGCGCAGCTTCTCTTTTTTTTTTTCTCTGCCTGCCACAGAAAACGGGACTCAGAGCCCCTGCTGCCACCACCATCAAAAGCTACCCTCAGAAGTAGGCCTGAGGCTGCAGGCTCCCCTAGCACCTCTCCACAGAGTCTTTCTTCCATTTAACCTCCACAGGGGCAACTAACAGTGGGCGACAATGGGCAGGTCTTTCTCCAGGCGCAATTCCTCCTCCTCTGACTCAGGGACCTTGCTCTCGGCCCCCAGCAGAGCCTTTGTTCCTAGGTGGCCTGCCCATGGCAGAGGCCAGCCTAACCCCTTTCCACCCGCTGAGGTCTGGGCTCCTTGGCAATTTTTAACCCATCAGCCTCCTCTAGCCTGCTGGAGCTTTCACAGCATCTTGGCACTCACAGGGCAGGGCAGCCTGCAGGCATCAGGCAGCGGCTGACAGAGCCTCACATAGGCACTTGCAGGCATCCTGGGATCTCCTCAGAAGGGTCTTGTTTTCCCTAGCTGTTTTTTTTTTTTTTTTTTTTTGGGACACAGTCTCTGACCCAGGCTGGAGTGCAGTGGCCTTGGCTCACTGCAAACTCCGCTTCCCAGGTTCAAGCAATTTTGCTGCCACAGCCTCCCAAGTAGCTGGGATTACAGGCACCCATCACCACGCCTGGGTGATTTTTGTATTTTTAGTAGAGACAGGCTTTCACCATGTTGGCCAGGCTGGTCTCAAACTCCTGACCTCCTGATCTGCCCACCTCAGCCTCCCAAAGTGCTCGGATTACAGGCGTGAGTCACCACGCCCGGCCTCCCAGCCCATTCTTTAGAGTAATGCCGACTACACCAGCTCTTCCCTCAGGCTGAACCAGTGGCTGGAGTTGCCCCAAAAGTGACAGAAGCAGAATTCCCACAAGACACTACCCCAAACCATCCTGAAATGGGGCAGTTGGAATTCCAAAGAAAGAAGCCCTGAAGCCCAGAGTGGTTTGTCCAAAGCATGCATTAGAGGAACCAACACAGAGGGGGCTGCAGCGTATCCTTGCAAGGCATGAATCAGAGATATTCTACCCAAGTATGTCTGCGATGAGTGGGTCTGGTTATGGAGTTCACATGAAGGTTTAAGGAATTTGGCCTCGGGCCAGGGCTAGTTTCTTTCAATGCTGTGGGCAACATCCTAAACATTTTTATCAGCACCTGGGAATGGTCCAGACCCTGGCTTGGGTTGAAGCCTGCAGGGAAAAACCTGAAGCTGAAGCTGGCCGTATCACAAGAGTGTTCAAGTTACTCTGTAATTCTGTCTTGACAGAGGAAAAAAAGTGGGGAGGAAGTGAGGTAACAGCCATTATTCTTTGCAGTAAGATTTTCTCTTTTTTTTTTTGAGATGGAGTCCCACTCTGTCACCCACGATGGAGTGTATTGCTGTGATCTCAGCTCACAGCAACCTCCTCCTCCTGGGTTCAAGCAATTCTTCTGCCTCAGCCTGCCAAGTAGCTGGGATTACAGGCGCCCACAACCACGCCCATCTAATTTTTATATTTTTAGTAGAGACAGAGTGTCACCATGTTGACCAGACTGCTTGGAGCTCCTGACCTCAAGTGATCCGCCCCCCTTGGCCTCCCAAAGTCCTGGGATTACAGGTGTGACCTACCACGCCTGGCCTGCAATAAGAATTTGTATTGGGAAGTGGAAGTCAGTTGTTCTTCAAGATCATTTCCTGTATTTGGTATCCTGTGCATATCTATATCGGTTTTGCTGGGGGGAGAGTTGTCAATTTCTACATAAAAATATAGCTGGGAATTTGAAGGGATTATATCGAATTTCTCGGTCCATTTGTGGGATATTGTTATCTTGGAAATATTAAGTATTTTCATCCTTAAAAATTAGACACCTTTCAATTATTTCAGATCTTGATTTCTTTCAGCATTAATAAAAATTAAGTGTAGGCCTGGCATGGTGGCTCCCGACCATAATCCCAACACTATAGTAGGCAGAAGCAGGCAGATTGCTTGAGCCTAGTTGGAGACCAGAGTGGGGAACATGGAGAAACCTGTCTCTACAAGAAATACAAACATTAGTCAGGCATGGTGGCACACACCTGTAGTCCCAACTACTGCTGAGGCTGAGGCAGGTGGATCAATTGAGTCCAGGAGGTCGAGACTGCAGTGAGCTGTGATCACACCACTGCACTCCAGCCTGGGCAACAGAGCAAGATCTTGTCCACAAAAAAAAAAAAGTGTAAAATTGTTGCACTTACATTACTTTTTCTAATTATTTTTGAAGCTATTTAAGTATAATTTTTTATGTGTATCTTGTATCTTGTGACACTGATTAACTTATTAATGCTAGTGGTATTTTAGTGAAACTCTTACACGTTTTTATATAACGGATTATGTCATTTGCAATTAAGACAGTTCTAGAAGTTGATATGGTTAAGGAGGCTGAGTAGTCAGGACCCCAGCAGAGCCTGTGAGCAGGTCGTACTGAAGGAAGGGGCCCAGGTGATGGAACTTTCAAGTAACCTCATGTCCTTGGTGACAGACCCACCAGAACTTCAAACTCTGGTAACCAGAAACCCTTATTCCAGACACAGTCCTGTATCAAGCTAATTTCATGGAGATGCTCAAGAGCAAGATGTTCTCCTGCTATATCCTGACTTCCTGAGGCTCTCATCTGTGGAAGGCTTGAAGTGACGGCGTCACTTGACAGGGGGCATTCATAGGTAACACAGGGCAGCTCAGGGCAGACCCATCCAGGCCAGACCTCGCCTAAGATCCCACCTGGGCAACCCCACATTCCTGCCCATCACCATGTGTTAGGGGAGCCAGAGATGAGGCTTCCCTCCCCGGACAGGAGCAGGCTGTCAGGTGTTGGGAATCTGATGGGTCTACCAAGATCATATTCCAGGTCATGGCTGGCAGGATAAGAAGTGAGTGTTGGGGAACAAGTTTGTCCACTCAGATGCTAACCCCAAGACTTCACACTGTAATCTGGTTTTCTCTCTGGCTGGAAGTCTATGCAGATGCACTTATGTGTCTGATCTAGGGAGCAGAATTTTTAATTGGGCTTTCTCCCTGCGGAAATAGCCAGGCAGGTTACTGACACCTTTTGGCCCAGCTGCTGGGCACTCTCCTTGCACAGCTTCACACAGATCAGTAAAAATAAGTAATAGGTTCAACCACTCCATCTCCTTGGACAAAGGACAGGAGCACCATGCCAACCATGGCCAGCACTGCTGTGGGGCGACAGTAGGAACAGAGGGGTCATCTCAGACAGGAATCCAAGAAAATCAGGGCAGGCCCAGGACCCAGACTCAAATATGGAAACTCCATTGCCTCTGCCTCAGTGCTTTCACACCTAAGTGACCCACAGTTCCCGCCCAAAAGAACTGGACCTTCATTCGTCTCCAACAGAAATTTGGTTTGATGCTAAGTTCTTGCTCACATAGTTGTAGTAAGAGGAGAGAAATAGTTTTGTCTTGTTTACACTAGGCCATGAGTGTCTTTTTATGTTGCTACCTACATAGTTGTTGTTGTTTTTTTTTTTTTGAGACAGAGGTCTCACTCTCTCACCCAGGTTGGAGTGCAGTGGCCCGATCTCTGCTCACTGCAACCTCTGCCTCCCAGGTTCCAGCAATTCTACTGCCTCAGCCTCCCAGGCAGCTGAGATTGCAGGCAGGTGCCACCACACCCAACTAAGTTTTGTATTTTTAGGAGAGACAGGGTTTCACCATGTTAGCCAGGCTGGTCCTGACTCTTGACTTCAGGTGATCTGCCTGCCTCAGCCTTCCAAAGTGCTAGGATTACAAGCATGAAACACAATGCCCAGCCTATTTATATTGTTTTAAACACCCACCCCATGTATTTCCTGTAGCAGGCAACCCCCCTGCCCTGCCAGAACTTTAAGATTTAAAAGTCCACACTCTAGTGTGCTTTTTACACAAAAAGGGAGTCAAAAGGGGGAGGAAGGATGGTTAAGCTGCTCTATGTATTGGTTATCCCACAGAACTCATTCCTGTAGCCCCATCAGGGGCTGAAGGCAACCCCAAGACTGACAAGGAGGGCCATTTCCCTCAGCAGTTCAGCCTTGCAGGTGGAGCCTGGACATGATGATCTTCTGTTTCAATTTCGGCCATTCTTCAGGAAACATCCTACATGTGCCCCAGTAGTCTGTAACCATCTGTTAGAGCGTCCATACACACCACTGCAGACTGAAGGACTTTAACAGCAGAAACTTAGATTTCCACAATTCTAGAGAATAGAAATCCAACAAGCTGTTAGCTGGGATGGTTTGTCTGCGAACTCTCTTCTTGGCTTGTGTAGATAGCTGACTTCTATCTCAAGGCCCTACTGCCTTTCTAATAAGGACTCCAGTCATATTGGATTTGGGTCTACTCCCACAACTCAAAACTAGTGACATTCTGAAAATTGAGGTGAGAACGCGGAACTTTGGGGAGGGGACACCACTCAGCCCACTGGACATTATTCCCTAGATGACAACTCCCAGAGATTACTCAGTGAGGATATGCACATGTAAAATTGTGGGTCAGCTATAGACCGGCTACCAAAAGGGCTTTGAAGGTACACTGCCACCAGCAATGTCTAAATGTAGCTGCTTCCCTGAATCCAGATTCTCCTCGATGTTCACTTTCTTTTAATTTGTTGCCAATCTGATATCCATATGGCAAATAAAATCATGTTGATTTCCAGTTTTCCGACCGAAATTTTTGAGTCATCTTTGAATTGCTTCACATATGTGTTTTCCCTGAGTCATCTGCTTCAATTCTTGGCCCTTTAAATGGGCTTTCTCCCATCCTGGACTCTCCCAGCATATGCCCCCTTGTCATGACAATCTGGAATTGTAGTTGTTTGGCAAAGTTCCTTTTAATGTTAAAAAACTGTATTGCTAAAGTCAAAAAAGTATTCCTAGGCTGTCTTGCCCTGTGCACTGTTTCTAAAATAAAAAATGAGGCTTCTTGAGGCCATTTCCATCCACGTGAGGAGCAGACAGAGTCTCCAGAAGCTTGAGGGAAATTTCTTGCAGGCCTCACTGTTTACAGTTCTCAGTTCTGACCCATGTGCTGTTGAACCTGTGTTTTCCCAACTCTATAAGAACGACGTTTTTTGAGGACTGTCTGGGATAATTCTCTTTGTACAGGCTGTTAATATAGGTGGGTGCTGGTGCTCCACAGAGGACAAAGTATCATGAAGATGCCTTGACAGTGTTAATGGCTTAACACTGCCACATAAAACTTTCTTGTCTTTGTTTCTTTGATTTTCAGATGGAGTTTCACTCTTGTCACCCAGGCTGGAGGGCAATGGTGCGATCTTGGCTCACTGCAACCTGTAGTCTCCCTGCCCAAGTGATTCTCCTGCCTCAGCCTCCTGAGTAGCTGGGATTACAGGTGCCTGCCACCACACCTGGCTAATTTTTTGTATTATTAGTAGAGGCAGGGTTTCACCGTGTTGATCAGGCTGGTTTTGATCTCTTGACCTCAGGTGATCCACACATACATTTGACTCCCAAAGTGCTGGTATTACAAGCATGAGCCACTGCACCTGGCCCACATAAAACTCTGGAAGCCTAGAACCTTCTTCACCACGGACACCTGTGTCCTCCACATGCACAAGTCTCTGAAAAATAGGACCTTCTTGATATAAGCCGCAGCCCCCAAACGGCCAGTGGTTCACAGTGCTGTCATTCACCATATGCCTCTTCTTGTTCCCCTCCATATAAAAGTAAGTCTACCCGAAACCTTGAGAATAATCCAGATACTCCCAGCCAGGTACAAGGGAGAAGCCAAATGAGCCTCTGGTACTAGACTTCCAGGTTGAGCCATCTTCTCCTTTACCACTTTCCTGGGCTCCTACCAGGACCTCACCACCAATGCACAGTTCCCAGGCCAGCTATTTAGTAGGTGTCTGTCTCCTCCAAGAAACAGTGGTGACTCTGCAAGCTACCAGGTGGGTGGCTATTAAGGATATAACTGCAGCTCTCTCGGAGCCTGTCTATGCCTCTGAAAAGCGGAAAGATGAACCTGAGTTATTATAGGGACTAAACGGCATAAGACACAGTAAGCAGATGCCTGGTGCCTGGCTCCCGTACAAAGACTACTTAGGATGCTCTGGTTGCTTATATATATATATATATATATTTTTTTTTTTTTTTCTGTCTTTTTGCCCAAGAAGTCCTCTGCCTCATTGGTCTGTGTCCCTCAACATTTGGAAAATGCACATAAAAAGCAAAGCTGTTTTTGCATTGGTAAACCACATTTGAGATTCTTTCTAGCTGGATTTTTGTCCTTGACACAGAAAGACAAACCTTCTAGGATGCTGAAAGAGGAGTCCCTACCCAACTCAGCTATCTGAGGAGGTTCTTGTTGAGGTTTGTTTATTAAAGACATATACTTTCAGCACAATGTGTAAAGTCAGTTTTCTAGATGCTTGGCATAATTCAGTGAACAAATGACAGTCCCTGGGCCTCTGCATGTTTACTGCTAATTATGGAGCTTCTATTACACAGCGAGCACTGCCCTGTGTATGTTCATTTATGTGCCAAAACAACCTCATGGTGTATGAAGCCTCCTATTGTTTACATAAACAAATTAGCTCAATAAACTTGATTATGTCAATTACAAAAAGAACAATCACAAAAGAAAAAGTGGCTTAGCCGGGCGCGGTGGCTCACGCCTGTAATCCCAGCATCTTTGGGAGGCCTAGGCATGATCACGAGTGTCAGGGAGATCGAGACCATCCTTGCTAACACAGTGAAATAAAATACAAAAATTAGCCAGGTGTTGCATGGTGCCTGTAGTCCCAGCTACTCGGGAGGCTGAGGCAGGAGAATGGCGTGAACCCGGAGGCGGAGCCAGTGAGCCGCCGTAGATCGCCACTGCACTCCAGCCTGGCGACAGATGCAGACTCCTGCCTCAAAAAAAAAAAAAAAAAAAGAAAAGTGGCTTAAATGGAGTTCTCCAATGAAAAGAAAAAGAACTGAATGCAACTTAAAAACACTCGCTGTAGAAACACTAACGTCTAAAAGTTATTTTCTGAGCACTATTAAATTTCATAAAAGTCATTCTTACAATCACAGAGGACATCATATAAAGAATACTACATGAACTTTGGAATGAGAAAATTATATACTAGGTCCAGCATAAGAAACAGGCAAGAAAAACACAAAGGATTTCCAAAGAGATTCTGAGCCAAGGGGCCATAAGATTTTAGATAAATGAATTCAATACAAAGCAGAGAAAACAGATTTGTTTTCAGAATCTTTGAGGTTTTGACCTGCCTAGTAAATTATCAACACTTTTAAAATTTATCTGTATTGATCTGATGTTTTTCTTCTCAAAATAGGTACACACTTACACACAAACATAACTACATTCACCACAAATCTCTTACACCTGAAGTTTATCTATAAAGTGATATATTTGTATATGTAAACCCATGTAAATCAAAACTAAAAATCTGTGTTTTGCAGACTAGAGTGGGCACACTCAGAAAAAATAAAGAATACAATTTTAAAACAATCAGAATTCAGAAATATGTGAATATATTTTATTATAGTCTTATGTAATCTTTATTGTAACCATCATAATGATCCTATAGTTACAAAAACAAGAAAAAAATAAAAATATTACCTCTGGTAACAATATTCCACTGAGAGAAGGGATTACAAAAGATGTCATTGTACTATGTTACCCTCCACTATGCTATCCAATAGTATATTGTGACCATCAGTTACCTACAACATGGGATAAGGTGGGATAGGTTAATGGTGGTGGTAAGATGCATTTCATTCAATGGAAAATAGTCTTAAGACATTAAAAACAACTTTGTTCCATTAAAATAAATTAAGTTCAAATAATATGTCGAAAAGCATTTTAAACTCCACAGTATTTCATTATTTTTATGTGTAACTAGTAAAACAATTCACTTCTAAGATTCAAAATGTTTCTCTTCTCCTACAATGCATAATCATATTATCCTGAACAACTACCTCACAAATCACTTACTACACTGTTATAAAGGGCCTCTCCACCTAGAGTTTCTTCATGTGTCTTATATTCAAGTGTCCTTAGTGTTCCATGGAAAAGTGTATTAATGGTGCAGATGTCTCCGAGCTCTGATGCAGAAACCATTAACCACGTGCTTTCACATGAGCACTAGAAATGACAATATAACATCAAGAAATTTGTGAGTTTACTTGACATAAATATTTGCTTTTCAAAGTAATTATAATTATTCCAATCCCCAAAAGTATAATTTGAATGTAATTTATAACTGTCCAAAGAGAAAATCAATCTCCTTCTCCATTTAAACTTACATACAAGTAAGCAACCTATTTTAAATTATTATCTATAGTCAACACTGATTAGAGCAATGTCTCAAATTCTTACTGCCTTGGTGCTTTCTACTGTCAATCTATAATGTTTACTTAGGCTTGGTTTCTAATGTATTTTTCACAGTTCCTAAATCTGTATAATATATTCTAGTAGAAACTCTCCAGTGTTTTCTAAGGTATATGTATGGAACAGAAGTTTTTCCACATTTATTACATCCATAGGGTTTCTCCCCAACAGAAAGTCTGAGGAACTCCCGGAGAGTTTCCCTTCAGTATAAATTTTCCAGTGTACAATACAATCTGTGGTATAAGTAAGGTATTGTGCCTTTCTTTATATTTGCAATGCTTTCCTTCACCAAAATAATCTCGTGCACATTAAGGGTTCTATTTTGTGAAAGATCCTGCTACAGTCATTACATTAATACCACATTTATTTAGGATGAAATCATGTAGATTGTGATGTCAGCATTCATTAATGGTTTTGCCACATTTTTTACCTTGGTAGGGTTTCTCTCCAGAATGAATTCTTACTTATGTTGAGCATACAAATTAAATTCATACATTCTTACAATTGTAGGGGTTCTCTATCATGTGAATTATCTTATATCTAGTAAGGACTGTGGACACAAGATTTACTTATTTCCTTATAATTCAGGGTCTCTCCAGCATGAATTCTTTTACGCTTGAAAAGGTCGAGGTGAACCAGGCCAGTATGCCTACACATTTTCACATTTACAGCGTTGCCTCCAGTACGAATTCTTGTGTCCAATAAGATGGTTCTGGCTAAAGGTTTTCATGTCTCCACATCCAGTACTCCAGCACCCTTTGCTCTAATGATTGAGCTATGAGAAAGTTTGTATATTTTCTGCCTATTGTAGGTGGGTTTTCCATGTATGAATTCTCTTATGTCCATTAAGATGAGCTCTGGTTGTGTTGTTTTGCTACATTCTTCACCACAGGGTATTTCAGTATAATCCTTTGTTTTTAGTCAGGATTGTCAAGCAAAAGCTTTTCCACATTCCTTCACACTCAGTGTGTGTTTTCTCAGCAAGGAATTCCCTTGAGCATTGAGAAAGTATGAACCAGCTTGTGTGTCTCTATGGTGGGCTTCACATGAGTTTCTTCTAGTATGGTTGGTTTTAGTCCAGTGGGAGATGTAAGCTCCCAGGAAGGCCAGCCACATTCTTCTACATGTAAGGTTTCTTTCCAGTATGAATTCTTTTATGTCCACAGCAGTGAGTACCAGATTAAGTGCTTTGCTATTTTCATTTGTGCCTCCTGCCAGTATGAATTCTATCTATTTTGAGTAAGGTTTGAGAAATCCAGTTAACGGCTGGCTACATTCCTACATTTGTATGGTTTCTCTCCCAGGCGAAAAATTCTCTCGGCAAGGGATTGATAACTCAGTTAAAAGCTTTGCTACATTCATCGCATTGGAAGATTTTGCTAAGAGTAGTTGATAAATATTGGTTAAGTCCATTATAACCTTTTTTCTGTCCCTTACACTCACCCACACTTCATGTCCAGTCTTCTTGTTTGAATTTCTCAGTGCCATAGCTTTCTTATCTCTCTCAGTGTCACTTTTGGGAATAAATGGGTTTTATGCTTTGCCTAGTAAAAGGTCTGGAGTAAATGAGAGGATACAGCTAAAAAGAAATAAAATGAATTGTACCTAATTGATTAGATCTCAGGAGAATACACTTTATAAAATATGTTATAAAATTATACTGGCACAATAAGATGGTATAATACCACATGCCTAAATTCCTAATAGATGCAAAATATAACAAAAAATATATATTGGACTAAAATGCCTTTGTAATCGAAACGTTAAGAGGATTGCAGTGCCATAGATGAGAATGATGCTAAGAGCCACATAAAAGACAATGGAACATTTGTTACATTTACTCCACCTCTCCCAACACAGAACAATGTCTTTGGCAAACTCAACCCCATTCTCCTAAAAAGGAAAAAAAAAAAAAAAAATGTTTCACCCAAATTTTATCCTACCCCCCTGGCTGCTTAATGCCGCATAAAGAAATGGTGCTATACTTTGAAATGACAGGGTAGTGTCTGTGAGAGGAAAAGGTAAATGGATTTTAAAGCAGCAGAGACTGCAGGAATTTCACAGATAAACAGCCGGCATAAATGTAATCCAATACAGGCTCTTAAGCAGAAACATGGGCAAATCCACATAACTCAATAAAGGGAACACAAATCTAGGGAAGAGACATCTTAAGAATAGGTTTGAGAAATTCTCAATATCTATCCTGGTAAATTGGTGTCAGACACTGCAGGAAAGAAAGCCACTTTATACAGACTGTGATAGGTGGTTATTTATTTATTTATTTATTTATTTATTTATTTATTTATCTATTTTTGAGATGGAGTCTGGCTCATTTCTCAACCAAATGTTAGAATGTATACAAAGTATCAGACTAAGATGGCCCAATCAAAGAAACAAGTATGCAGAAATCAACCGTAAAGAAATTAAGCTGTATAAATTATCTGAAAAAATCAACAGAACCATCTCAATTATGCTCAGTGTTTAACATGGGAACACAACTAAGTGTAACTAGAAAAATAAGAATATCAACAAAATGACAAAAAGAAACAAGTTTTAGAGAAGACATACAAAAAATGACTGAGAAATTATCTAACAAAGAAAACACAAAACCAAAGATCAAACTCCAACTGGGATAAAGAGACATTACAATAACATTTATAAGAGAAGCAAAGTTTGGTGTCAGCAGTAAGAATCTTGAATGCAGAAAGACAAAAGAGATGAATCAATGGTATGCATGCTCCTGCAAGATATTAGTGGATGAATAAAATCCTTTGTAAAGAGAGACGGTTAGTGAAATCTTTTTCAGTAATTATTCATAATTTTTAAAATAAGATTTTAAGATAACTAAATGCTGAGAAAGTACATCAGCAATATATAACTGTCCTACAAGAAATGTAAAAGAAGTCTTCCTATTCAAAAATTTAAAAATAATAGAAAAACAAACCAAACATATAAAAAATATACGACCCTCTTGGAAAGATATGCACGTACAATAAAAAGTGAAACTTTGTAGTATTCCTGATAATTAGGCATAAAGTCAATTGTGCTTTAAAATCTGAAAAGATATCATGAAAAATTCAAAACACCCTTTTAATATATGATATACTTAGTGATGTATTTGCAAGTTAAGGGTAGATACCGAGCAAGAGATTTTGTATGCAATCATTGAGGCAAGTTGTTACCAGTTTAAATTATACAGCCAACTTTGGTTAAGAGATTTTATGTAATTTATATGTGTCTAGCAAAAGAAAATGCAGCCATAATAACAGAAAAAATAAAAGCAACAAAGCACGTCACTACAAATATCAACAAGACAATAAAGGAATACAAAGTGAATAGGGATGCTGCCGAAAATAACAGTCAAATAAAACAATAAAATGGTAATTGTAAGTCATTTCCTTTCAGAAAAGTATTAAAATATGCATGGACTAAACTTCCCAATCAAAAGGCAAATATTACATAAAGGGATTTTTTTTTTAATTTTAGAAAACAGGGTCCAATCTAAGGCCAAGGCGTCTCCAAGAGACTCACCTAGATCTAATACTGATGCAACAGACTGAAAGTGGCAGGATGGAAAGATATCCCATGCAAATGTTAACTAAAATGAGAGGTGGAGAATTATATTAAGTCAAAAGCTGTCATATTTTATAATATATAGTTTAAGTCAAAACACACGAGACAAAAAAGGATATTATATCATAATAAAACGGGTAATTCACTGGGAACCTACTTTTATCTCCTATCAGGTTTTCCAAAAATATAAAGCATTTGAACAACCAACCTACATGAAGACCTGAGCGAAAAAGGAAGGAATTGAATCCTCTATTAGATTGCCTTGCTTAATCCTACAACTCTATGATTCTTTCTCATTAAATATATTAGTAGTTATTTCATAACTTTGTCAAAGTGTTGGTTAAGCTTTGGTATTTTAATGGGTTCCAACCAACTGGTATCCCCATCTCCAACTCCCCAATAAACCACCACCTCCATCACACCTTTACACTATTTCCCAATTAGCCCCCTGGTTCCCATACATCATTTCAATACCACAACAAAATTGATTCATACTAGCACCATAGATGCCTAAGAAATAGAGACTGTCTGAACTATCTTGCCTGCTATCATCTAATCTTAATTGCCCTCCCATTCCTACACAGCCTGTATATAACAGATGAAATCAATAACCCTTCTCTCACTGTTAAAACAATTGGACATCAATGGTATTGAAGCTACGAGTATACAGATTATGAAGAATTAAGCTTCAATTCTTATATACTTCCAACAGCCAACTTAAAATCAGATGAACTTCAACTCCTCGAATTCAATAACCAAACAATCCTCTCAATGGAAACTCCCATCCGCATGTTAATCTCCTCCGAAGATGTCCTGCATTCATGAACTATTCCCTCATTAGGGTTCAAAGCAGATGCAATACCTGGACACTTAAACCAATTTGCCTTAACCGCTATACGACCAGGCCTCTACTATGGACAATGCTCAGAAATTTGTGGATCTAACCACAGCTCTATACCCGTTGGGTTCCAGAACCAGTCCCATTAAAACGTTCAAAACTGGTCTATATCCTCCATTAATTTATAATCTCTACTGTAGCTACCAGCTGCTAACCTTCTGTGCCGAGAGAGAAATCAAATACACCTCTGTATGAACGCCCCAAACCAGGCAATCTTTCATAGATCTATATATATATTATTATATCAATAATCATAACTTTTATTCTCCATTATTCAATTAAAACTATCAAAGTTCATTTTAAGTACACCCTTCTACACACACCAAAAATAATACTCAGTAAACACAAACATTACAAAATAATGCTTGAGAACTAAAATGAATGAAAATCTGTTCACCTCATTTACTGCCCTGATAATCCTAGGTTTACACACAGCAGCACTAATCATCTTGTTTCTCACCACACTCCTTCCAACCTCCAACTATCTAAAATCTAATAATAACCAATTGATTTTCCTATTCAACAATGATTACTAGTCTAACTTGTTCTAAAACAAGTAATAATTATATTACACATTAAAGGACAAATCTGATCCTTTATACTACTATCCCAATTCTCTTTATATTGCCTTACTCTAATCTCCTCTTTGGGCTTTCTACCTGACTCTTAGCTCTATACTCCAAATTTACCTAACTGTCAATAAAACATAGGTATAGCAATCCCCTTATGAGCAGGCACAGTAATCACAGGCTTCTACTTTAAAACTAAAAACTCCTTAGCTCACTTCCTACCACCAGGCACACCCAGACCACTTATCCCTATACTAGTAATCATCGGAACCATTAGTCTACTTATTTAACCAATGGCACTAGCTGCACGTTTAACAGTCAACATTACAGCCAGTCACACATACACTTAATTGGAGGAGCTGCACTAGTATCAACTATTAACCTTCCCACAGCTTCAGTCACCCTTATTATTCTAATTCTATCTTCGCTGTGGCCCTATCCAAGCTTATGTCTTTATGCTATTAGTAAGCCTTTATTTATATGACAACACATAATGACCCACCAAACACACACCTATCATTTAATCAAACCCAGTCCTTGGCCTTAACAGGGCCTCTCAGCCTCCCACAACATCCAGCCTAGGCTATACGATTTCCTTAATTTTAACTTCTATTACTCTTTTTAACCTTTAGGCTCTACTAAATCCAATACATATTAATTGACTATATATCAATGGTGGTGTGGGATATCTGAGAAAGTACATTTCAAGGTCACCATACAACAATTGTTCAAAAAGGCCTCCGATATGGAATAGTCCTATTTGTTATCTCAGAAGCATTGTTTCTTGCTGTCTTTCTGCATCATCTCTACCATTCTAGCTCCAAAACCCCCACCCAAGAACCACAGCATGACACCGACCCATGCCACTCCTAACTCCGTGATGCACCCTCCCGAACATCCGCATTACCTGAACCGGGCTCTAAATTACTGGAGCCCATCATGTTCAACAGAAAACAATCGAAACAAAATAATCCAAGCATTGCCTACCTTAGGTATTTACTTCACCCTCCTACAAGTCTCAGAATACTTTGAGGCTCCCTTTGCTATTTCTGATGGAATTTATGGCTCAACATTCTTTATAGCTACAAGCTTTCACGGACTTCATGTCATTATTGGATCAACATTCCTACCATCTGTCTCCCTCAATTAAATGACACTTACATCTAGCCATCGCTGGCTCTCTGCAGCTTCGCCTGATATTGATAATTTGTAGATGTAGTATGACTATTCTGTATATTCTATTTACTGATGAGGATCTTCACTTTAATATAAACAGCACCATTGACTCCAATCAATTAGCCTTGACATCCAAGAGTAATTAACTCATTACCAGCCCCAGCAATCAAACAATCTCTAATGTCTATCACTACACAAAGTTATTACATCTTTAATCCCAACCCAATACCTACAAGAAAACCCCACCTAAACGCAGATCTGACCCAACCAAAAGACCCTTCCTGCAAAAATCCTTCTGTGCTCATCACATCTCTACCTGACCTTAAAACTGCCCTACTACTACTCTGCCATGAGCCCTTCAAACAAGCAACCTGACACTCAATAACTGTACACAGCCCTGAAAATAGTCATCATTTTAGTCCTAGGTTTAATTCAAGTGATTGTGCCTGTATGGATTAGATTGAATTGAATTAGATAGTTTAAGCAAAATCAATGATTTCTTGGACTTTATTAGATTATGAGATTACACTTAGAAGGAATATTATGATTGGTCTATCATAAATACTCCCTTTATAACCTTTAAATATCCATTCCACCCCTAGCATCTTATAATAATTTTACTCCTCCTAGTATTTATTGCCTGTGAAGCCGAGTGGGTTTCGCCTTTACCAGGGTTTCAGTCTCCCAACATGTATGCCTAGACTATGTACATAACCTAAATTTACTTCAAAAATTATTATTCCAAATAAATTATACTGCTACCAATAACATGACTCTCTTAAAACTCTCATAATCGAATCGGCTAAGACTATTATTCACAGCCTAATCATCAGCTTCATTGCCCTATTATTTTTAATCAATCTAATGACACCTTATTCAACTTCCTCATTAACCTTCTCTTCTGATCAGTTGACATCACTCCCTTCTAATCTTAACAGCCTGACTTACTACTCTGCAAAATTATAGCAAGCCAGTACCACCTCTCCAACAAGTCACTCCCATGGAAAAAAGCCCCATTCTCATTGATTCCACACCCTTTTAAAATTCATGGCATCCAAGCAGCCAGACAACTATTAATTATATTTTATATTCTCTTTAGCTAAGCACCTCTATTCCCTCAAAAATCTTTAATTATCACTGCCCCTCTCTGGGGTAACCAACCAGAATGCCTCAATGCAAGTTCATATTTCTTATTTTATACACTAGTGGGATCTCTCCCCCTACTTATTATACTTATTTATACTCAAAATGCCCTCAGTTTACTGAACATGATAATAATATTTAATACCCAAGAACTATTAATTTCCTGATCCAATAACCTTACATGATTAGCATGTATTATGGGTTGTATAGTAAAATTATCCCTATATGGACTTCACCTATGACTTCCTAAAGCCCACGCAGAAGTTCCTATTGCCAGCACAATAGTACTTGTAGCGGTTCTCCTAAAACTAGGCAGCTATGGCATAATACGCTTACCCTTATCCTCAGCACCCAACAGAATATACAGCCTACCCCTTCCTCATGTTATCCTTATGAGGTATAGTTATGATAAGCTCTATTTCTCTATGACAAACTGGATCTAAAAATCACTTGCCAGATATTCCTCTATGCCGCTGCACTTGCTGGCTATGGCTATTCTCTATTCAAACTCCCTAGTTTTTACTAGTGTACTATCTACAAATCAAATCTGACCCTACTCTCTGGTCCTTACTTATTCTGCCTTGGCAACCCACAGCCAACTGGTCAGCCTCCTGAGGTCCTGTAGCATCACCCACCCATCCCACACTGCTACAATTTTGATGACTTGTAGCAATCTTACTGACTTTGCCTTCTTAGGGCCCTAACATTAATCTTGCACAGGAGAAACCCTTTTTTGTAATAGTGGCTTCATTCTCCTGATCAGCATCACTTCCATTATGTTTTATAGGACTTCATTATATTAAATCGGCAGCCCTTTAATTCCCTACACATGTATCACAACACAAACATAAAACACTTACATATTACATTAATAGTATTAAACTTCCTTTATATTGAGAAAAATATACCAATACTTATGCACACCTTGCACCTATTCCCATTATCCCCAACCTAAGAGATTATTATATAGGTTTTCATACCCTGTAAAGATACTCTTTAATCAAAAACATTTAGATCAGGGTTCACTGATAGAAGTCTGCAACTTCTTATTTACTTCAGGTAAATTATGCAAGAACTAACTCCTGGGCCCTATGCCTAACAACATGTATGCTCTTAGAGGATAAGACAATCACACCATTACAGGAACCAAAAATACTGGTGCAACTCCAAAATAAAAGTATAATCATGCATTTTTTCCAATACTATAACCTTAATCCCTTTAACCTTACCTGCCATTACCATCTCAATCAACCCCAAAGAACTCTAAAAATCTTATATTACGTGAGGGCTATCTATCTCGGCTGGCGCGTAGACTCCAAATGTAATCCTAAGTACTTTGGGGACGGGATCTGAGGCCTGTGAGATCTGAGACCATCCCTGGCCTGATAATGTGAAACCCTTGGGTTTCTACTAAAAAATATGTACCCCACTGGTGAGGTGGTGGCGTGGCCTAGTCCCAGCGCCACTCGGGAGGCTGAGGCAGGAGGAATGCATGTGAACCCAGGAGGTGTGGAGCTCTTGCAGTGAGCTGAGATCCGCCACTGCACTCCAGCCTGGGCGACAGAGCCAGACTCCGGCCTCAAAAAAAAAAAAAAGAAAAAAAAAAAAAAAAAAAAAGAAAATATCTATCTCATGCACCTTCACCATTAGCCTCATTCCCACAATTTTTGTATATATAGACCCAGAAGCCATCATCTCAAACTGACATCCAGTAACAATCCAAACCCTCAAACTCTCATTAAGCTTCAAACTAGGCTACTTCTCCATAATAGTTATATCTCAGTAGCACTATTTGTCACTTGATCTATTAGAGAATTCTCAATATGATACATAAAATCAGATCCTAACATCAATTTTTCAAATATTTACTTATTTTCCTCACCAAAATATTAATTCTAGTTATTGCCAACAATCTTTTTCAACTTGTTATTGGATGAGAAGGCATAGGAATTAGTCTTTTTTACTAATTGGCTGATGACAGAGCTGAGCAGATGCTAATACAGCAGCCCTCCAAGCGATTCTCCCAGCAACTGTGATTATGATATTAATTTCATTTTAGCTATAGCATGATTTCTCTCCTCCAATATATGAGAACCTCAACAAGCATTTATCCTAAATCCTACCCCCGATCTTCTTCCATTAATTGGCCTTCTCTTAGCAGCAGCAGGAAAATCAGCTCAATTTGGCCTCCACCCCTGACTTCCTTTGACCATGGAAGGCCCAACCCCAGTCTCAGCCCTACTCCACTGTAGCACTATAGCTGTAGCAGGAGTTTTCCTGCTTATCCGCTTCTACCCCTTAATAGAAAATAGTATATTAGTCCAAACCCTTACCCTGTGTTTAGGGGCTATTAACACCTTATTTATGCAGCAATTGTGCTCTAATACAAAATGGTACTTACCAAAATCGTAACATCTCCCCATCTCCCAAGTCAATTCATAGGCCTTATAATAGTTACAACTGGCATGAATCAACTACACCTGGCATTCCTAAGCACATCTACACTCCACGCCTTTTTAAAACCCATATCATTTACATGTCCAGATCCATCAATCCATAACCCTCAAATGACGAACAAGACATCCGAAACAGGAGGACCACCAAAGACCTTTACCCCTACTCTCTCTCCCTCCCTTAATGGCAGCCTGCACTCTACAGGCATGCCTTCTCACAGGATTTTTACTTCTAAAGATTCCCATTATCAAACCGCAAACATATCATATACCAATGCCTGAGCTCTCTACTACTTCTATTGTTACTTCCTGCACAAGTGTCTATAGTATCCAAATTATTCTTTGCCTCCAATAGGACAACCCCATTTCCCAACTCCTAATCACAGTGCTACTGATGAAAATAACTTTCTCTAATAAACCTAATTAATGCCTTTACAGTCAGCAGTCTTCACTGATTTCATTACCAAGAGCATAATCCCCACCGTCCCCCCAAACAACAATACTAATTTCCTAAACTCACAGCACATGGGGTAATCCATCCAGGGACTTTACTGGCAATGGAACTTAGTTTCTTATAACTAATAATCTTAAGATGTTTATCCACGCAAAATATTCAGCTTCTCCCAATATATTAGGATTCTATTCCAATCACAGTTCACTCACACAACCCTACCTAAACCTATCTACAAGCTAAACGAACCACACCCCTGCCAGACCCACCTGACCAGAAAGTCCCTACCAAAGACACTCTCTACAGACCCAAATCACAGCCTCCATTACCATAACCACTCAAAAGAGGCCTAATTGTTTATTTCCCCCTTTTCATTCCATCCCTCTAACTCATCCCAATCTATCCATACTTGAGTAATTTTAATTGTAACATAAATACTTCAATAAATAAATGTTCCAACTAGCAACACACTCAATCAACATCTATAATTATATATAGCACCTGCGACCAGAATCTCTATGAATCAGCCCTGGGCCCTCACCCTCAAAGATTATTCAACTTCCCACACTCATAAAATTAACTATGATCACCAATTCCTACCTACTCTACTATTCAATGAATACACACTAACCTCTACGAGAGCCCCAATAATAAAGTTTCTAAAACTTCAATACTTGATCCTCATTACTCAGGGTATTCCTCACAGCCGCATTACTACAGTGGCAACTAAAACAACCATCATCCCCCCCAAATAAATCAAAAAGACTATTAATCCCATAAAAGCCCCACCATGGTTCAACACACAATAAATATCCCTACAGCACTACAGTTGTCGAACCCTAAGCCCCCATAAATAGGAGAAGGTTTAGAAAAAAACCACAAATCCCATAACAAAAGAACACTTAGTAAGAAAAAAGCCTATGTCACTATCCCACATGGATTATAGCCATGACTGATATGAATAGCCATCATTGTACTTCAACTATAAGAATACTAACGACCATTATATGTGTGCTCACCAATAAAACCATTAATCATCTAATACATTGATCTTCCCCACACCATCTCCACATTCTGTATATGATGAAACTCTAGCCTACTTCTGTACCCGCTTAATCCTCCAGAGGATCATCATGAAAGCATTTCTGGTCATGCCACTACACACCGGAGCACTTCAATTGCTTTCTCTTCTGTTGCCCATATTAACTTAAGATGTGTGGGACTCACGGCTGAAGAGTCCATGGCTTTCACACTAATGGCTCTTCAACATTCTTCGTCTGCCTCTTCCTACACGTTGGTGGAGGCTTATATTATGGGTTACTCTATACGTAGGGAAACAGAAATATTGGTGATTATCCTCCTACTCACAACTACAGCAGTTAAATAGCATTTATAGGCTATGTGCTCATGAGGCCACATCATTCTGAGGCTTACAGTAATCAAGCAAACCTATCAGCCATCCTATATACTGGAACTGACTTTGTCTGACTAAACCCATGCGACTCCCCGCGCACGTTCCAAATTCTTCACCTCCCATTTCATCTTACCTTTCATCATCATAGCCCTAACAATTCTCCACCTTTTATATTCCTGCCACCAAACAGGTCTAACTAACCTTTAGAAATCCCACCATCCAACAAAAGTCACCTTCCACCCTTACTACAACCAAAGCTGTCTGTGGCTGTTTTAATTTCTTTTTTTCCCTCCCTCCCTTTTAATAATCTCTTAGTATCGTTTCTCACCTGACCTCCTGAGGACACAGATAATTACCTTAGTCAACCTCCTAAATACCTTGCCCCACATTTCTCAGTGTCCCAGAGTGATACTTTTATTTGCATACTCAATCTTACAGTCCATCCCCAAGCAAACCAGAGGTGTGGCCTGGTCTTTCTATTATTCCACTCTCCTTTCTAGTAGCTATTCCTGCACTCCACACATCCAAACAACAAAGATAATATTCCATTAAGGCACACATCTGTTCTTGAATCTCAGCCTGACCTACTAACACCACATGGATCGGAGGACAGCCAAGAACATCCTTTCACTAATGGATATGACAGCATCTATGAGATATTTCTATTATTCCTTTTGTTCCTATACCACTGGCATCACTGCCCTAATCAAGAATAAATTCATTTGAAATGAAACTGCCTTTGTAGTATAATCCAATACGCCAGTCTTGTAAACCAGAAATGGAGAGTCCCTCTCCCCAGGCACCCAGAGAAAAAAGTATTCCCATTTCACCATCAACACCCAGTTGAGACTTAAACTATTCCTCTGCATTCTTCGCACCCATTTTAATTTCTATACTGACCACTGTGCCACCAATACATTAATACTTTTATGTACTTCTGCAGGTGCATTACCGCTAGTCCCAGTGATTATATAGGTAATTGCTAATAAGCGCATTGTGCATAGTATATTCCATAGATTAGATGATATTATAAGCTTTGCTCCACATGCATGCGTAAGCAAGTGTCTACAATTTCTTAACTATCATACATAGCCACACTTCTATATACAGAACTAGTTCTACAATTTGATATCACTCCAGTACTCAAAATTCTTCATATATTACATAGTACATTCATTTGTTCATTGACAGTACATTTCAGTCAAAACCAATTTCGCCAACACATGGATATCTCCTACCACCTTTGGTCTCTAATTTACCAACCTCTGAGAAATCATCATCATCCCACTCGGCTGTTACCTCCTCGCCTCAAATGGCCCGGAATACTCGGTGACTGTACTGAAACTACCTGCATCTGGTTCCCACCTCAGGGTTTGTAAAACTAAGACTGGCCCACATGTTCCCTTAAATAAGACACTTTCGATGGACTAGTGACTATCACCCTATTAACCAGTCACGGGAGCACTGTCATGCAACTGGCATTTTAACTTTTTGGGGATGCTATCACTCACCATCGCAGAAGGTCTGGTCCCCTTGACATCGGCTGTAGTTGTACTTGGATTTGATTTCCACCAAACCAATTGTAGAAGTCAGACTTAATTCCCTCAGGTAATCCCACTGACCAGCCTCCCAAAGTGCTAGAATTGCAGGCTATCGTCCAGTGCTTTTTTAATTGGAAAAAAAGATTTTTGCACAGTGGTCACACTCAACCCAACACTTGGGGAGGCTGAGGGAAGATCATGGAGTCACAGGAGTTCAAGACCAGCTCAGTAAATATAGAAACCACTTTCCTCAAAAATACAAAAATGAGCTAAGTCTGGTGGTGTTTGGCCTGCAGCCCAGCAGCCCCAGAAGCATTTGGGAGGCTACGGGAAGGATTTCCTGCTTGAGCCAGGAGTTTGGGGCTACAGTAAACTACATCTTAAGGCAGGGTGAACAACGGTGCCTCCCGGCCCTGCCCGGAGCCCTCACCTCCTGCAGCTGCCAGGGGTACCACTGCTCCTTAATGCCCCGCTTCGGTTGTCCAAGTCGGAGCAGAAGCTCCAGAGGCCACCCAGCCTCCTGCCCAGCCTCCCAGGGGCAAGGCTGCATCCTCACTCTGCAGCCAAAAGTGCCGCAGAGCCATACAAAAGTGGCCAGAGCGCCGTCCAGGCCACCCTGTCCACCGGGTCACACTTTCCGCTCCACGGCTAGGCCGCCCGCTATCTGTGGGACTAAGAGCAGCGGGGCTAAGAGCAGCACGGGAGGAGCCCAGCGGAAGGGTTGCATTAGGCGCCTAGGGCCGTCCAAGCCATCTTTGCTGAGGACAAGTGCCAGGCCTGCAGGGGCAGGGCGGGGCCCGGTGCTGCCCAGTGGGAACTGGAGCTGTAACCCCAGGCTATGCCTTTGGGTAAGCGGAACCCTCAACCCCAGCCAAGAAGGGCAGGTGAAACCCACAGACCTGGGCCGGGCTGCAGGCCAGGACAGAACTCCTGAGATCAGTGGGATCTCTCGTTCATCAAGGAGCACCTTCTCTTGCCTTCCACAGCAGGAATTCGAGCAGGCCCCAGCCTGTAGCATCCATGCCTGTCAGATGCAGCCACTTGAAGAGAAGAATGTTCTTGGGATGGTGCCATAGCCTTGACCCTGGGCCTCTGGGGCCGGACCCTAACCAAGGAGCCAGGAGCCCTCTCTTGGGGTTGCAGGCATATGAAGATACAGGGAGAGGGGCCAAATGCAGTGGCTCATCCCACTTTGGGAGGCTGAGGTGGGCAGATAACCTGAAGTCAGGAGTTGGAGACCAGGTTAGCCAACCTGGTGATACACCTGTCTCTACTGAAAATGTAAAAAATTAACTGGGCATGGTGGTGCATGCCTGTAATCCCTAGTTACTCGGGAGGCTGGGGGCAGGAGAATGCAGCCTGGAAACCCAGGAGGAGGAGGTTGCAGTGAGCACAGGGTTCCACTGCACTCCAGCCTGGTCCACAGAGTTAGGCTGTCTCAAAAAAAGGAAAAACCAAAACAAAACACTACATACCTCCTACCGAATTTGCCTGCTAGGAAATTCCTTGTGAGCCCCGAAAACTTTACTGAACTCTAAGTCATTCCTCTGCTCATCTGAGACAAATGTGCATTTGATTGAACCACCTTGACTGGTTCTTTCTTTTCTTCCTCCTCGGCATTTAATGCAGGAGCCACTGCCACTGGCTATTTCTTTCTCCTCCTCTTCCTCCTTTACAGGTGTGATCCCACACACACCTCAGCTGCTTCCCTCCTCTCTCTTCCATTTCCCTTCCTTCTTCCATTCCATTCCATTCTTCCTTCCTTCCTTCCTCCTTCCTTTCCTTCCCTCCCTCCCTCTTCCTTCGTCCACCCACCTATTTCCATTTCCTCCTCCTCCTCCTCTTTTACAGGTGTGGAATTCCCTTTCAGCTGTTTTCCTCCTCCTCCTCTTTTACAGGTGTGTGAGTCACCCGCCTGGCTGTTCCTCCTCTCCCATTCCACCTATTCCTCCTTTCATTCCATTCCATTCCATTTCTTCCTGCCTCTACAAGCATAAGGCCATTCCTTCAGCTGTTTCCTCCCTCCCTCCTCTTTTAGGCATTAGCCAAGTCCACCACATACTGGCTGTCCTCCCTCCTCCTCCTCTTTGCTACAGGCATTGTTGAGACCCACTCACGCCCTGGCTCAGGCTCCTCCTCCTCCTCCTCTTTACAGGTGTGCTGGAATCCTCAGCCTGGCTGTTTTCCTCCTCCTCTTTTACAGGTGTGAGCCACCCGCCTGGCAATTTCCTCCTCCTCCTCATCTTTTACAAAGGGTGTGAGTCCACACTTTCGGCCTGGCTCGATTTTCGGCCATCATCAGCCAGTTAGCGGACCGTTGCGCGTAGATTGTTCCATCCTCATCACCAGCATCTACCAGGCATGGGCCAGATCGCTGAAACGAACCATCACTCATCATCATCATCATCATCATCATCATCTTTGTGCAGCGAGATATGCGCCTGAAACGTTTTATCATCATCCATATTTTTGCGGGCGGTGCCGCCTGGCTGTTTCATCATCGCTCATCATCTTTTGCATTACCGTGAATAAAGTTAATTACTGGTACGAACCATCATCATCATCATCTTTTGCGGTAGACCGCCCGCCCATGGTGTTTCATCATCATCATCATCGCGCGGTAGCGGACCTGCCGCGTCCTGAGCGAACCATCCCTCTTCCACCATCCTTCCCTCTCCATTCCCCTCTTCTTCTTCCACCTTCTTCATTTCCTCCTCCTCCTCCTCCTCCTCTTTTTATGTGCAGACCCACCGCTTTCCTCCTCCTCCTCCTCTTTTACGGGCGTGAGCCACCCGCCTGGCTGTTTCCTCCTCCTCCTCCTCCTGTTGGATTATTAATGAGATCACCCCCTCCTATTTCATTCATTCCTCCTCCAACAGGTGCTTTCCTTCCATTATTTCCTCCACCCCTTCCGTCCCTGCTTTCCCTCTTCCATTCCCTTCCTTCCACCCTATTTCCCTCCCTCCTCCTCCTCCCTCTTTGGCCATGAACTCTGCATTCCTAGCTTCATTTCCCTCCTCCTCCTCCTCTTTTACAGGCATGAGCCATACCGCCTGTGTATTCCTCCCCTCTTTACAGGTGTGTGAGTCACCTCGCCTGGCTGTTCCTTCCTCCTCAACAGGTGTGAGCCATTGCACATGGGTGTTTTCCTCCTCCTCCTCCTCTTTCCTTCCATTTCCTCCTCCTCTTTCCATTCCACTCCTCCTCCTCCTCTTCCTTCCTTTGTTTCCATTTCCTCCTCTTTACAGATTATGAGTCCACCGGCCTGGCTATTCCTTCCTCCTCAACAGGTGTGAGCCATTGCACATGGGTGTTTCCTCCTCCTCCTCCTCTTAAATCTATGGCGCCAAGGCCAGGGTCAGCCTGGCTGTTTCCTCCCCTCCTCCTCCTCTTTTACAGGCGCCAGACCACCCGCCTGGCTGTTTCATCCCTCCTCCTCTTCCCTGGCAGTGTAGACCACCTCATGTTTCAGGCTCCCTCCGCCTCCTCTTTTTACTGGTGTGAGGCCACCATGCTGTGCAATTCCTCTTCTTCCTTTATAGGTGAGATATGCCTTCGGTGTTTCCCTCCTCCACCGGGCATGGAGCCACCCCTCACCTGGTTCTTTCTTTTCCTCCTCCTCCTCTTCCTCATTTAAAGGTGTGAGCCACTGCTCCTGGCTGTTTCTTCCTCCTCTTCCTCAGCTTTGCAGTGACCGCCATTGCCTAAGCTGTTTTCGTCATCCTCCTCCCTTCTCCTTCTCCTTTACAGGAGTGAGCCACCACGTCTGGCTGTTTCTTCTTCCTCTTCTTCATTTTTTTTTTTTTTTTTAAGACAGAAGCTTGCTCTTTTCACCTGGGCTAGAGTGCAGTAGAGGCGATCTTGGCTCACTGCAACCTTCACCTCCTGGGTTCAAGCAATTCTGCCTCAGCCTCCCCAGTAGCTGGGATTACAGGATCCTACCAGCACACCCAGCTAATTGTTGTATTTTTAGTACAAACGGGGTTTCACCATGTTGGCCAGGCTGATCTCGAACTCTTGACCTCAAATGATCCACCAGCCTCAGCCTCCTACAGTGCTGGGATTATAGGTGTGAGCCACCATGCCCGCTTGGGTATTGTTTTCTTTTTAATGTGTTAGCTGAGGTCTTGCTATGTTGCCCAGGCCTCCCAAAGTGCTAGAATTACAGGCATGAGCCACTGATCCTGGCCTGAGGTCACTGTGATACCCTGTTTGAAGGGGATGGGGCCTGGACCAGGTGGAGGCTATGACAGGAGCCCCTTCTTCCCTTCCTATCTATGATTCTCATTGCCTTTGCCCAGTTTTCTCTGCTTCCATTTTATTTTTTTAAGTTTTGCTTTTAGAGACAGGGTCTCACTGTGTTGTCCAGGCTGGAATGCAGCGGCGTGATCATAGCTCACTGCAGCTCCACTCCTGAACGTAAATGATCTTCTCACTGCAGTCTTACAAGTAGCTGGGACTTACAGGCATGCCCCACCATGCTGGACTAATTATTTGTTTTATTATTAGGTACAGGTAATAACACAGGAGTCTCCCTGTGTTGTCCAGGCTGGTCTCAAATTCCTGTCCTCAAGCATCCTTGCACCTTGCCCTTCCAAAGTGCTAGGATTACAGGCCACCCCGCCCTGCCTCTCCAGTCTCTGACTGTCCCCACTGGCCAGCCCTGGAAAGCGCAGCAATGAGGGAGCCAGGCTGGGGCAAGAAACACGCAGCAGCGTCCTCTTGTGCCCACTTTATATGGGGCCAGGCATGGGAGGACCTAAGCCTGCTGTGCCTGCAATAGTGCCCGCACCTGGCAGATCTGCCTGTTGATGTCGGAGCACGCAGTGCCACCCAGGGCACGATACTGCCCCACACTGTGCCCACAGTCCCACACGTGGCTCATGTCACCTGAGAACAGGGGGCTGGGGAGAGAGGAAGAGGTGGGCCAGGACACCGGGGCACCCTGGCCTCCAGGCACGCAAGCTCACCTATTAGAAGACAGTGTCGGGAAAAGGGTGTGCCGCACCTGATGATGTGCAGCTCCTGCAATGACAGCTGGTTGAGGGCGACCCCTTTGGACTCAGCCATGAACACGGCTTTCCCAGAGGCCTTGTGGGCCTTGCAGAATGGCATCTGGGTGCTGGGGAGGAAGGTGGCACTGAGGCAGCTTCCTCCACGCCCTGATCTGCCTCCATTGCCTGCGCCTCTTCCTTTTTTTTTTTTTTTTTTTGATACAAAGTCTCACTCTGTCGCCCAGGCTGGAGTGGTGTCCCGACCTCACCTCACTGCAACCTCCACCTCCCAGGTAAAAGGAGCCCGATTCTCCTGCCTTAGCCTCCTGAGAAGCTGGGATTATATGACTGTGCCACCACGTCCAGTTAACTGTTGTATTTTTAGTAGAGATGAGGTTTCACCATGTTGATCAGGCTGGTCTCGAACTCCTGACCTCAAGTTACCCACCCACCAAGGCCTCCCAAAGTGCTGGGATTACAGGTGTGAGCCACCAGGCCAGGAACCTGCACCCTGAGCTCCCCTACCCTCTGAGGGGCACCCCATCTCCTCAACCTCCCCCTGGCTGATACACACTCACCTCTTTGCAGACCAGGTAGTAGGCGAGGTCAGCCAGTATGTCAGGGTTGAGGGCCTGTCCTATGTTCTCTCAGTGAACCTGGGGGCACAGGTGGGCAAGTGGTGAGCCCTGGGCACCCCGCGGGTCTGAAGCTGTCAAACCCAGGACCTGTCCCTCTGCCAGGATGTCCCTGGCTTGGGCAGATCCTCTCTTACCCACTCGGCTCTGTCTCACTCTCAGCTTGAACCATCTTCTCCATAATTACTGATAATATTTACATACACTATTAACGCTTACTGGCCTGTAGGTTTTACTGGCCTTTATGTTTTCAAAGAGTCCTTATCTTTAGCATGCATCAGATGTTCCTGGAGGATTTGTTTTCTGTTGTAGGAGACAGGGTCTTGCCCTGTTGCCCAGGCTGGACTGCAGTGGCCATCACAGCTCATTGCAGCCTGGACTCAAGGGATCTTCCAGCCTTGGCCTCCTGAGTAGCTGGGACTACAAGCGCACCGGCACCATACCCAGCTAATTTGTTGTTGTTGCTGATTTGGGCTTTTTTGGGACAGGGTCTTGCTCTGTCACCCAGGTTGGAGTGCAATGGCACAATCATGGCTCTCTGCATCCTTGACCTCCTGGGCTCAAGGGATCCTCCCACATCAGTCTCCAGAGTGGCTAGGACCACATGTACACGCCATCATGACTGGCTAATTTAATTTTTTTGATTTTAGAGACAGGGTCTCGCTATGTTGTTCAGGCTGGTTTTGAACTCCTGGGCTCAAGTGATGCTCCTGCCTCAACCTCTCAAAATGGTGGGATTACACGCGTGAGCCACCAGGCATAGTGACTGGAGAATTTATGAAAAATACAAATTACTGGACAGCCATGGTGGCCCACACCTGTAATCCCAGCATTTCGGGAGGCTGAGGCAGGCGGATCACCTAAGGTCGGGAGTTTGAGAGCAGCGTGGCCAACATGGTGAAACCCCGTCCCTACTAATAATACAAAATTAGCCAGGCATGGTAGTGCGTGCCTGTAATCACAGCTACTCGGGAGGCTGAGGCAATCGCTTGAACCTGGGAGGCGGAGGTTGTGGTGAGTCAAGATCACGTCATTGCACTCCAGCCTGGGCAACAAGAATGAAACTCCATCTCAAAAAAATAAATAAATAAAATAAATATACATCCCTGGGGACCACCCCCAGAGTCTCTGATTCAACCATCTAGAGTGGGGCCTCACATCACATTTCTCAGGAGTTCTGAGGTGATGCTGGTGCTGCTAGTTGACTAGTTTCAAGAAACAGGTTTTTTTTCCCTTTGTTTTTAGGTGAAGTATTGCTCTGTCACACAGGCTGGAGTGCAATGGCGTGATCTCCGCTCACTGTAATCTCCAACTCCCCAGTTCAAGCGATCCTCCCACCTCAGCCTCCCAAAGTGGCTAGGATTACAGACACGAGCCACCGCACCTGGCCCATGTCCTGAGGTCTCACCTGCTGTCTGCCAATGACGAAGTAAACAGAATGATGCCCCGGGCAAGGTGGAGAGGGGAGGCCAGGAAAGCGGTGGGGCTCCATGGGTCGTACCTTCAGGCGGCGCTCATTGGCTGTGTGGATGTCCTCATCGTTGGAGTTGAGTTTGAAGGTGCCCTGGGCCCACTCCTCAGCCACCTATAGCGGGTAGCAGCAATGCCAGGGGTCAGGTGAGCAGGCATCAGCAGCCAAGAGGGCCCCTGCCCTGGTCCCACCCTCCGTGATGACTGACTGTTCCTGTCCAGGAGCTGAGTCCTGAAAGCGCACCCTGAGAAGGTGCATCTGGGGCCCTGCACACCTTTACCCATGAGCCATATGGGCCACAGGGGTCATTAAAAGATGGAGAGAGGTGGTCGTCAAGGCACCCAGTTAAACAGCACATGAGAATATACTTAGTTCAACGTGAAACCACAGACTGGCAACACTGCACTATTTGCTCAGGGATTTGGTGGGAGCCTGTGGCCACAGGGAGGGGGTCTCAGGTGGGGCTTGGGCCACGGCAAGTACCTTGTCTAGGCCATGTAGTATCCGGTCCATCTCGGCCTTGGTGAGAAGCCCTGAGATCACACCACTGGACTACAGCCTGGGTGACAGAGCAACACTGCATCTCAAAAAAAAAAAAAAAAAAAAAAAAAAAAAAAGGACAAAGTGAGTGATTAAACGTGGCTCTAAGATCTCACCCATACCCTCAATAGGTATTATTTACCACATGCTGTGTCAGATATTGCAGAGTACCTTGGAAGCAACAATAAACAGGACTTCCTTCTCTCTCCTGAGCCCACAGTCCTCAAGGCTGCAATGAGCTGTGATCGCACCACTGCACTCCAGCCAGGGCAACAGAGTAAGACCTTGCCTCTACAGAAGAAAAAGAAAACTCAGGTTCCAACCCAGGACTTACTGAATCAGGATCTCAGAATGCAGAGATCTGCCATTTCAAAAAAACTCCCTAGAGATTCTGATCAGCCAGGTGTGGACCAGATGAACTCTAAGCCCCCTTAAACCTTTGACATTCTATGAGTCTATTAAATCAAAGTGCAAAAAACGCTGAGTCCAAACTGAGCAAACAAATCCCATCTCCCTATGTGCAGCCTCCCTGGATTCAGAAAGTCACACTGCCTGGCGAGTAAGCAGGGAGAGAATTCTCATTAACCCAAAGACCATCTTTGAAAACAGACTGGCTGCAGCTGAGTGCGGTGGCCCACACCTGTAACCCCAGCCCTTTGGGAGGTTGAGGCAGGAGGATCGCTTGAGCCCAGGAGTTCGAGATCAGCCTGGGCAACATGGCAAGACCCTGTCTCTATTTTTTCAAGTAAAAAAACAAAATAAAAAATCCCACACTGGCAGCTCATGGTTCTTTCCAGCTGTTCCCATGAGCAGACTTCAGGACAAGGCCAGGCAAAGGTGGGGAAAATGGGGTGGGGACCCCCAGGCTCACCCTCTTGTCTGCTACATAGTTGGAGTTGGTCACAAAGGTCACAGGCCGGGAAGGGTCCAAGGCTTTGGTGTGAGCGATCACCATCCTGTCCACAAAAGGTAGAAGGCACAGATTCTGTCAGTCCAGGAAGGGCTCAGACACCCTCCCATCCTTTCTGTCCCATCTTCCCCCATCAGAACACAACACGGGGCCAGGCACGATGGCTCATACCTTTAATCTCAGCACTTTGGGAGGCCGAAAGAGGGTAGATCACTTGAGGTCGGGGGTTGAAGATCAGCGTGGCCAACATGGCAAAACCCCGTCTCTATTACAAATACAAAAATTAGCCGGTCATCGTGGCACGTCTGTATCACCAGCTACTCGGAAGCTGAGGCACGAGACTCGCTTGAACCCGGGACATGGAGGCTGCAGTGAGCCGAGATCACGCCACTGCACTCTAGCCTGGTCCACAGAAGAAGACCCTGTCTCAAAACAAACAAACAAACAAAAAGAAAAAAAACATGCAGCCACTGCTTTCTTCCCTAACTTGAGATGTATTTTACATAAGGGCACATGATCCTCTAGTCCTAGACCGAGCTCTCTAACATCACTCTTTCTCCCCCTGCCTCCGAATCCTATCCCCCCAGAGGAGCAGCCACCCTTCCAGGCACACAGAGCTGAGGTCAGTGGGCTGGACACTGCCAAAAATGAGGTTGACTCTCTGAAACAGCTCTTGAACACAGGAATGGATGGGTGCAGATTCAGGAGGGATATTTATTAATGCATCAAGCAAACAGGGAGTGCAGGCTGGGAGGTAGGCATGGGGCTTGGTGCGAGGTGCTCAGTAGTGGCTCAAATCGAAGGCCACAGGTCCTGGGCAGTGGGAATGGAGAAACATGCACAGAGAAATGGTGTAAGTGCCGGGCAAGGTGGCTCACGCCTAGAATCCCAGCACGTCAGGAGGCTTACTAGAGACCAGGAGTTCGAGACCAGCCTGGGCAACATAGCAAGACCGTTTCTACAACAAATGTATAAATTAGGGTGGGGCATGGTGGCTCACACCTATAATCCCAGCACTTTGGGAGGCCAAGGCAGGTAGATCACGAGGTCAAGAGTTCAAGACCAGACTGGCCAACATGGTGAAACCCCATCTCTACAAAAAAATACAAGAAAAAAACAACTGGCTGGGCCTGGTAGCACCTGCCCGTAATCCTAGCTACTGGGGAGGCTGAGGCAAGAGAATTGCTTGAACCCAGGAGGTAGAGGTTGCAGTGAGTCGAGATTGCACCACTGCTCTCCAGACTGGGCAACAGAGCAAGAGACTTTTTCTCAGTGGGAAAAAAATAAATTTAAACTTAGCCTGGCATGGTGGCACACATCTGTGGTCCCAGCTCTTTGGGAGGCTGAGGGGGAGGATAGCTTAAGCCCAGGAGGTTGAGGTGGCAACAAGCCATGACTGCACCACTGCACTCCATCTTGGGCAACAGAGCAAGACTCTGACTCTGAAAAAGAAACAATGAAAGAAATGTTGCAAATGGAAATGACAAGTGGTGGCAGGAATTGGGCTCTGCAAGACAATAAACATAACTTGGACTGGAGAGTCAGGGACAGCCTCTTAGAAGAAACAGCCTTTATGCCAGGTCAAGTTAACCAGGAGGGATAAAGGGAAGAAAAACCCAACATAGGGACCAGCCTGTGGTCAGAGCTTCTAGCACCCGCCCCAGGCCTCCACAGTAATTTTTTTTTTAGAGACAGGGTCTCATTCTGTAGCCCAGGCTGGAGTACAACCTCCCCTTCCTGGTTTTAAGTGATTCTCCTGCTTCAGCCTCCCGAGTAGCTGGGATTACAGGCGCACACCACCATGCCCGGCTTATCTTTGTATTTTTAGCAGAGATGGGGTTTCACTATCTGTTGGTCAGGCTGGTCTTGAACTCCTGACCTCAAGTGATCCACCCACCTTGGCCTCCCAAAGTGCTGGGATTACAGACATGAGCCATCATGTTCAGGCCTAGACTGTTGTTGAAGCCTCTTTTCCTCTTCTCTTTCCTAAGTTCATTTCTTCTTTTACACCCTCCCCCCATCATTGCTCTGCCCATTCAAAGCTGGCTGTGGCTGGCTGGGACAGGACAGAACAGAACCCCCTATCCTCAAGTTCCAAACCCACACTCTCCAACAGCCAGGCTTGAAGATGGGAAGCTTCAAAGGCTTGTGACAGCCCGGCTGAACCACTCCAGCCTGGACGGCTCCCTTCAATTCCTGCCCCGGGGAAAACAGGCAACAGGCATCTCCTGAAAAGGCTGCTGATGTCGGCCTTGAAGGGGAGGTAGACCCCTCATGCTCTAGCACATTGACCCCATTTACCCACTGTAGACACAGGGGATATGGGGAGGGTGGGGGGCAGGTCAGGGCATGAGGAGGGGCCCTGCTATTGGGCACTCCCTCACATAAACTACAGCATGGAGCTCAGGGGCCTGCCAGTCAGACGGGAAGAATGGCATCCCAATGGGGTAGATCAGGCCACCTATCCCCCTACACAGGGCACAGACCCCAGGGCAGGGCAGGGCAGGGCAGGGCCCCCCACAGTCCCACCCCAGGAGAAAGGCTGTTCAGCAGCCATGCCCACCCACCCGCCCTGCCTGCTCCTGGCTGCACTGACCACGATGGCATAGGAGTGGGCACCGCCAAGCCTCAGCACCACTCTTGTGCGCAGGTCCTGGGTTCATTGCTCCGGCAGGGTCACCTCCTGTTCATACTACACCTGGCTGACAAAATGCCGCAGCCACCAGTCCTGGCCAATGTCGTTGAAGCTGGAAGGAACCGGCATGTCCAGGGTGGGGCCCGACTGTGGAAAGAAGGGCCAGTCTCAGCTCCTAGGCCCCCAAAGGGATCCGGGACCAGTGTGCTGCACAGCTGTGCCCCCAGGCCTAGCGCAAGCCCTGACACATAGCAGGGAATCTTAGCAAAACAGACAGATAACTTGCTGAGGACAGGTCAACTGTCAGGGCGGTTTGTGCACCTGGGCCAGTGGGGCCAGGAGTCCATCCTCGGAGTGGATGGGGCCCAATATCTCTCGAAACACGAGTGAGCCCAGGGCCTCATCCCAGCTCGAGGCAAGAAGGTTTAGACTGGTGACTAAGAGGTAGATGACCCACTGCCTGTCACAGAGAGCTTCCTCCCTGTGGTTGGGGGGTTTGAGGGGGCTTTCCTTAGGACACTGAGTGGGGCGCACACTAGCACCCAGTTCTCTCCTCTCTTCCTCCTGCACTGAATACCACAAAGTCAGAAAAAGAGGATGCAGACCAGGCAAAAGTGGCCCAGACCTTACCCAGTCCCACTTCTCTCCTGGCCACATCCAAGTCAGGAGGGGAACAGGGGTGGCGTCCTTGGCCTGTCACATCCTGTCCCGTATCTGAAGCTTGAAAACCAAAGGACCTTCCTGCCTTGGCAGGGCTGACCTCAGGACATCTAAACTGTCCCCTCCTCCCGATCCCTGGGCCCAGCTCTGTGCAGCGCCTGCCGCTCTGGCCCCCCAGTGTCGGGGTGGCTCATGCCTGTAATCAGCGCTTTGGAAGGTTAACGTGGGACGATGGCTTGAGGCCAGGAGTTCGAGACCAGCCTGGGCAACGTAGTGAGACTCTATATCTTAAAAAAAAAAAAAAAATTATTATTATTTTTAAGACAAGAATCTCACTCTGTCACCAAGGCTGGAGTGCAGTGGGGGTGATCTCAGCTCACTGCAACCTCTGCCTCCTGGGTTCAAGTGATTCTCTTGGCTTAGCTTCCCAAGTAGCTGGAATTACAGATATGCACCACCACACCCGGCTAGTTTTTATATTTTCAATGGAGATGGGGTTTCACCATGTTGGCCAGGCTGGTCTTGAACTCCTGGCCTCAGGTGATTTACCCGTCTCAGCCTCCCAAAGTGCTGGCATTACAGGCGTGCGCCACCAAGCACGGGTACATTTTTTCTTTTCTTTCTTTTTTTTTTTTTTTTGAGACAAGAGTCTCACTCTGTAGCCCAGGCTGGAGTGCAGTGGCGCAATCTCTGCTCACTGCAAGCTCCGCCTCCCGGATTCATGCCATTCTCCTACCTCAGCCTCCCGAGTAGCTGAAACTACAGGCCCCGCCACCACACCCGGCTAATTTTCTTTTTTTCTTTTTTTTTAAGCAGAGACAGGGTTTCACCGTGTTAGCCAGGATGGTCTCAAACTCCTGACCTCGTGATCCGCCCGTCTCGGCCTCCAAAAGTGCTGGGATTACAGGTGTGAGCCACTGCGACCGGCCTCGGCTTTTTTTTTAATTAGCCAGGGATGGTGGCTCCAGCTAACTTGCAAGGCTGGGGTGGGGGGATCGCTTGAGCTCAGAAGATAGGATTGCACCACTGCGCTCCAACATGGGTGACAGGGCCAAACCCAGTCTCAAAAAATTTTTTTAAATTAAAAATAAACACTAAAAAGATAGATACTGCCCGGGCTCAGCCTTCGCCCACGGAGGGGACTCCGCAGAAGCGCTTCCTCCTCCTCCTCGGCCATCCTGGGTCCCCCCGTCCACCTGTCCCCCAACCCGGCGCACCCAAGCCCGTTGACCTTTAACCTCCTCCGGGCTCCCAGCTCCGGACGCCCAGGTGAAGGAGCCTGCCGGGGGGCCCGGGCTCCTCCACTCCCGCCCCCGGGCCGCTCCTAGAAACCGCCGCACCTGATGTCGAAGAAGTCGGCGCCGAAGCTCCAGAGGCCTCCAGCTCGTTGCGCTCCCGCAACGGCCTCTCTCGGGGGTATAACATTCAGCCCTGCAGCGCCAGGGCGCAGTCCCACAAGAGCGGCCCGAGTGCCTACCAGGTGTCAGGCAGCCCCACAGACCACACTTCCTGCTCCTCCCTGGGCCGCCGTCTACGGGTCTAAGAGCAGCGCGGGAGGAGCCCTGCATCTCGCGCGACGTGACGCGCGACGTACGTGACGCGCGACGTGACGCGCGACGTGACGCGCCTGAGGCCATCCTCGCCATCTTTGTTGAGGGCGACTGCCAGTCCTTGAGGGGCTGGGCGGGGCCAGGTGCTACAGAGTGGAGTCGGTGGCTGGGAACCCAGGGCTAGGCCCTTCAAGCAGGACCCTCACCCTCAGCCGCAGCCAAGAAGGGTGAAGTCTGCTCCCCACCTCGGCCCAGTCCTGACGATCCAGGGCTGCACGCCAGGACAGAACCCCTGAGATAGGCGGGATTCCCCTCTTTCTTCAAGAAGCACTTCCACTGGCTTTCCCCAGCCGGACTCCGAGCAGGCTCCAGCAGAGCCTCTTCTATGCCTGTTGGACACAGCCTCTTGGAGGGATGCACGTCCTTGGGATGCGGCCCGTAGCCTTGACCCTGGGCCTCTGGGGCCCTGATCCTAACCCGGGGGCCAAGAGCTCCCTCTTGGCATTGCAGGCACGTAAGGATGCAGGGAGAGGGCCTGGCGCAGTGGCTCACGCCTGTAACCAGCACTTTGGGAACCCGAGCGAAGCGGATCACTTGAGGCCAGGAGTTCAAGAGCAGCCTGAACAAAATGTGGAAACCCCGTTTCTACTACAAAAAAAGAAAGAAAAGAGAAGAGAAGAGAAGAGAAGAGAAGAGAAGAGAAGAGAAAAGAAAAAAAGGGCCGTGGTGGTGGGTGCCTGTAATTCCAGCTACTAGGGAGGCTGAGGCTGGAGAATCGCTTGAATACGGGAGGCGAAGGTTTCAGTGAACCGAGATCACACCACTGCACTGCAGCTCTGGGCGAAAGAACGAGACTCTGTCACAACACACAAAATTGCAGGGAGAGGGTTTCCTGCGAGACCCCACCCTACTCCAGTAGGGAAGGCACCGTGTGGAAGAGGGTAGAGGAGGAGATCTGGAGACGGCAAAGGAGACATAGGTTTATGGAGGGGACTTTCATACAGGGAAGGTGCCGTGGCCATGGCTGGACATGAGAAGCACTACCATTTGTAAAAAGCATGCAGCTTACATAACATTTTCACCTAGCATCCTCCACCTGTTACTGGTGGTAGGTGTCCGAGTTCCTGGTGATGAATCCGTACACATCTGCAACTACCTCAATTCTTGCCTCCTCAGAAGAAAGAATCAGACTGAGGGTCATAAGGCAGAAACCTAAATGGAGGCAAGTTGCAGAGCAGGAGTAAAAGTTTGTTAAAACGTAGGCCGGGCACAGTGGCTCAAGCCTGTAATCCCAGCACTTCAGGAGGCTGAGCCGGGTGGATTATCTGAGGTCAGGAGTTTGAGAACAGCCTGGCCAACATGGTGAAACCCTATCTCTACTAAAAATACAAAAATTAGCTGGACGTGGTGGTCAGCGCCTGTAATCCCAGCTACTTGGGAGGCTGAGGCAGGAGAATCACTTGAGCTTGGAAGGCAGAGGTAGCATGAGCTGAGATTGCACCACTGTACTCGAGCCTGGGCTAAAGAGTGAGACAACATCTCAAAAAAAAAAAAAAAGAAAGAAAAAAAAAGTTTATTAAAAAGCTTTAGAACAGGAAGGATAGGAAAGAGAGAAAGTAAAACTTGGAAGAGGGCTAAGCGGGCGACCTGAGAAACCAAGTGCCCAGCTTAACCTCTTGACTCAGGGTTTCATAGGTTGGCATTCTTCCTGGATCTTGCCACTCCTGATTCCTTAGCTTGGGGCTCTGAACACACATTTTTCTTAGACCATAAAGTCATTGTCAGGGTTCACATTAGTTACGGATGTCAGGTGCCTCTGCCATAAAGAGGGGGCCCTCAAGTCCTAGGAACCTGGCCTGGACACAATTGTTTGTACAATTACTCCCCCACTCCCTTTTTTAATGCTCACCAAATCAACCTTCTGAAAATGGACCTTAATACTGGAAATGGAGTCCCCAGCGTAGTGAAAATAAATACATTCTAGGAACTGACAAAGCCTAAAGGCTTTTCCCCAAATGTTTATGCTCTTTTTCTCATATTTTCTTTTTTTAAAATTTTACTTTTATATTCCTTTAGTGAAATGTTTACTAAATGTTTACTAAATGTCTTTTAGTGAAATGCTTACATTAGGATAGAGTTCACTGTTTATGAGGCAGTTTTAGGCCAAATTTAACACAAGTTTAAAAAAAAGTAGGATGCAAAAGCTTATATAGTTTGTAAAAATCAGTAATTCAGGCCAGGCATGGTGGCTCACACCTGTAATCCCAGCACTTTGGGAGGCCGAGGAGGGTGAATTATCTGAGGTAAGGAGTTCAAGACCAGTGTGGCCAACATGGTGAAACCCAGTTCTACTAAAAATACAAAAATTAGCCTGGCATGGCGGCAGGCACCTGTAATCCCAGCTACTTAGGAGGCTGAGGCACGAGAACCGCTTGAACCTAGGAGGTGGGGGTTGCAGTGAGCTGAGATCAAGCCATTGCAATCGAGTTTGGGTGACAAGAGCAAAACTCCATCTCAAAAAAAAAAAAAAAAGGGAAAATCAGTAATTCAAAGTCAAAGCTGTTGGAACTTTAAATTATTTGGAGCTTTAAAGGAATGAGACTGTGGGACTTAAGTCACAGGGCAGACCTCTGTAACCTAGGCAGCTGTAATCTTTGTTCCTCTGATTAGAGATTAGCCTTTTGTTTACCTACATTGTTTTGTAAAATATTGTAAAAGACTAAAGGGCATGGCCACAGCAGCTCAACTGTAATCCCAGCACTTTGGGAGGTGAAGTCAGGAGGATAACTTGAGCCCAGGGGTTTGTGACCAGCCTGGACAACATAGCGAGACTGCTGTCTCTACAAAATATTAAAAAATAAAAAAATTAGCCAGGTGGGCAGATATATGGGAGGCTGAGGAAGGAGGATTGAGTGAGCCTGGAAAGCAGAGGTTGCAGTGAGCCGAGATTGTGCCACTGCACTCCAGTCTGGGTAACAGAGAGAGACTTCATTTCCAAAAAGAAAAAGACTAAAAGGTATCAGAGAAGATGCTTTCTTTTTTCTTTCTTTCTTTTTTTTTTTTTTTTTTGTTTTGAGACGGAGTCTAGCTCTGTCACCCAGGCCAGAGTGCAGTGGTGCCATCTCAGCTCACTGCAACCTCTGCCTCCCGGGATCAGGCGATTCTGTCTCAGTCTTCTGAGTAGCTGGGAATACAGGTGCCCACCACCACGCCCAACCAATTTTTGTATTTTAGTAGAGACAGGGTTTCACCATGTTGGCCATGCTGGTCTTGAACTCCTGATGTCAGGTAATTCACCCACCTCGGCCTTTCAGAGTGCTGGGATTACAGGCGTGAACCACCATGCCCAGCCAACGCGTTTCTTTTTCATTGTCAATCTCATACTGGGAATCACATCTTTTTTTTTTTTTTTTGAGATGGAGTCTTGCTCTGTTGCCTAGGCTGTAGTACAGTGGCACACTGCATCCTCTGCCTCCTGGGTTCAAGCAATTTCTCAGCCTCCCAAGTAGCTGGGACTACAAATGTGCACCACCACACCTGGCTAATTTTGTAGTTTTGTTTTTGTTTTTGTTTTATTAGAGTTGGGGCTTCATCATGTTGGCCAGGCTGGTCTTGAACTCCTGACCTCAAGTGATCTGTCTGCCTTGGCCTCTGAAAAGTGCTGGGATTACAGGCCTCTGAAAAGTGCTGGGATTACAGGACCCACCGGCCCATAAGGAAAGATTTTTAAAGGCAGGGAGGCTGAGGTTACAGGCAAAGTCATCAATCAATCCATAAAATGCTTTGGCCCCAAAAGGCGGGATATCTTGAAGCATCTTGGCCAGTCTGGTCTCAAAGTCCTGACCTCAGGTGATCCACCTGCCTCAGCTTTCCAAAGTGCTAGGATTACAGGAGTGAGCCACCATGCCTGTAAAAATTAGCCAGGTGTGGTGGAAGGTGCCTGCAATCCCAGCTACTTAGGAGCCTGAGGCAGGAGTACTGCTTGAATGCGGAAGGCAGAGGTTTGCAGTGAGCTGATGTTGCACCATTTCACTCCAGCCTGGGCAACAAGAGTGAAACTCTGTCTCGAAACAAAACAAAATAAAACAAAATGAAACAAAACAAAAAAGGCATAAGTGACCATTCCCCCAGATGTACATTGTGTATTTGGTGAAAGCCTGATCAAAGTCCGGGTGCAGTGACTCGTGCCTATAATCCCAGCACTTTGGGAGGCCAACGCAGGTGGATCTCGTGAGGTCAGGAGTTCGAGACCGGCCTGGCCAAGGTGGTGAAACCCCATCTCGACTAAAAATACAAAAATTAGCCAGGCGTGGTGGAAACCACCTGTAATCCTGGCTGAGGCAGAAGAATTGCCTGAACCTGGGCAGTGGATGTTGCAGTGAGCTGAGATTGCACCACTGCACTCCAGCCTGGGCACAGAGCCAGACTCCATCTCAAAAAAACAAAACAAAACAAAAAAACAAAAATAAACGAACAAAAAAACAATTTATGGCTTCACTAGAGGCTGACCAACTGATCCCCATTTCCTATCCCACCAGCCATAATGACAATTTTAATGAGACAAGAGACTCTAGTAACTTTCTCCTGATAAACGCCCACTGACCATGCACTAGTTCTGGCTGAATGACAGAAATTACACATCTGCATGCCTTTGTGTACTGAAAAGACCTTTTGACAGATAAAATCTAACTGTACATTTAAATGTTAAGTCTGCATCCCAAAATGAACATGGATTCTATATTACATGCATATTCATTAATTCAAAACACCTGTGTCAGGACCGCCTTCATGAATATTCACGGCTCCTCTTATAACCTGTTAAATATGTGTAACCATTCTGCTGTCCGATCACTATAGAAGCTGCAGATACAACTGACAGTGCAGAGCTTAATTATTAATCAATTTAATAATTAAGATTGAATGCTGGCCGGGCACGATGGTTCACGCCTGTAATCCCAGCACGTTGGGAGGCTGAGGCAGGCAGATCATATGAGACCAAGAGTTCGAGACCAGCCTGGCCAACATGGTGGAACCCTGTCTCTACTAAAAATTAAAAATAACTTAGCCAGGTGTGGTGGTGCACACCTGTAACCCCACCTACTCCGGTGGCTGAGGCATGAGAATTGCTTGAACCCAGGAGGCAGAGGTTGCAGTTAGCGGAGATCACACCACTACACTCCTGCCTGGGTCACAGAATGAGACTCTGTCTCAAAAAAAAGAAAGAAAGAAAGAAAGAAAGAGAGAGAGAGAGAGAGAAAGAAAGAAAGAAGAAAGAAAGAAAGAAAGAAAGAAAGAAAGAAAGAAAGAAAGAAAGAAAGAAAGAAAGAAAGAAAGAAAGAAAGAAAGAAAGAAAGAAAAGTGGCCCAGCTGCATTCCCCGCCCCTTGCATAGAAGTGGACCATACCTCTGAATATCTTCCTGGAGCCTCTTCTATCGAAACTTTGAGTGATGGTTGGATCTTTTCCTCCATGGATGTGGCAGATCACTCCTTCACAGGTATTCGAAGCAGAAAGGGGCATCCCTGGCGTCGTTTACCTCTTTTTGAGCTGGAGCATTTAGGTGGCTAAGAAAGGACAAGCATCCAGGGGAATCACCTAATGGCAATCAGGCGGGACCTGCCGACAAAGAGGTGTCTGGATCTCGCTGAGCTGATCATGTACAATGCTGGATACGAAAGACCCTTAATTGTCCATGGAGGGATCTTGCACTAAATCATTGGCAGCTTTGTCCAGATTTTATGCAGGACCTGGACGGAGTTGAGATCTAGCCAATATTTCTCTGTTTTTGTCTATGTGAAAAAAATAGGAAGGACGGAACCATATCTACCTTCCTAGGATATATGGGCTTTCAAATAAATACAGAAACAAAAATTGCCTGGTATAGTGGCCCACACCTTTAATCCCAGCACTTTGGGAAGCTGAATTGGGGGCATCGCTTGAGCCCATGAGTTCGAGACCAGCCTGGGCAACACAGTGGGACCGTCTCTACAAAAAATTCAAAAATTAGGCACACGTGATGGTGTGTGCCTGTAGTCCCAGCTTCTTGGGAAGCTGAAACAGGGGCATTGTGTGTGCCCAGGAGGTTGAGGCTGCAGTGAGCTGTGATTGTGCTACTGCATTCCAGCCTGGGTCACAGAGCGAGACCCAGTCTCAAAAACAAATAAATAAATAAGGTCAAAGAGTAAATACACAAAATCTGCAGATAAATGAGTAAAGCACTTTTATTCAGTCTTATTTATTTGTTTATTTATTTATTTAGAGAAAGAGTCTCACTCTGTTGCCCAGGCTGGAGGGCAGTGGTGTGATATCAGCTCACTGCAACCTCTGCCTCCCAAGTTCAAGCAGTTCTTCTGCCTCAACCTCCCGAGTAGCTGGGATTACAGGCGTATGCCACCACACCCAGCTACATCCAGCCTTATAATTAAGGATTAAAATGGTTCACCCTCACATAAAATCTGCCACCTCTGCCAGCAAGACTAATTATAAAATTCATCAGCCTCATGATTGAGCTGTTGTGTATCCATCAAGGGCAAGACACCCACAAATCATAAGCTACTATTTGACATAGCAGGTGGATGAGAGAAATGATTGCCTCCTTGTCATTTTTCAGCCAGTGGCCAACATGGCATGATACTGCACTCACGTTGTTAGTCCATGGCCATGGTGCAGGTGATAAGAGCTAGTGGGGAGTGCTCCTCTCTCTCAGGTGCAGATGGAATGCAGAGGAAATAGTAAGGGCAAAGCGTGTGCAACATTTGGAGAATGGAGCTATCATAAGGCACTATTATGTGGACCATTCTTTATTTAACAGATATTTATAATGAATTTTGGCTATGTACCAGGCACAGTTCTAGATACCAGGGATAGAGCAGAGAAGCAAACAAATTCCCTACTTTTTTTTTAAAACAAATTTCCTACTTTTACGGAGCATACATTCCAGTTAGAGGAGAGAGGACCAGAAATAGATAAATGTATGCTGTGCAGCAGAGATGCTTGGTAAGGGAAAGGGGAGGGGGTGTGACTGGGAGATTACCAGTTTGGATAAGTTGTCTAGGAAGATGTTTCTACTTTGGTAGAGACTGAACAGAGCAAAAGAGAGCAGAAGTCAAGAAGACAGTGGAGGGGAGAGTTTCCAAGGGAGCTGTGAGTAGCTAAGGCCTGAGGTTGGAGCACATTTGGTGTATTTGAGCAACAGCAAGGAGGAAGCCACGTGCCTGTAGTGCAGGGAGGGAAGCAGAGAGAGGTGGGAAGGGGCCAGGTCATGAAGGGTTTTGTGGGTCATTTAGGATGCTGACTTTCACTGAGTGAGATGGGAGCCGTTGGAGGGGCTGAGCAGAGAAGCGCAGGATCTGACTTAGGTTTTACACAGATACCCCAGTTCCTCTGGTGAGAACACGGCAAGGGATAAAGTGACGTCAGCTGGCGGCTCATGATATCCAGGCAAGAGATGCTGGTGGCTTGAACCAGAGTGGTCGTGGTAGGGGTATGAAAAGTGGAGGGCTTGTGAATAAATTTTAAAAGTAGAGCAGACAGGATCTGTTGACAGATTATTTGAAGTGTGAGAGATGGAAAGGAGCCATAGATGACCCTAAGATTTTTAGCCTGAGCAACTGGAAGAATAGAGCTCTCACCGAGGCTCTGGGGGGAATGCAGCTGGAGGGAGGGAGGAACAAAGAGCTGGGCCACCACCAACTCACAGAAGCCAAGCTATACAATTGGAGAGTATTTATTGATGAACATGCTTACTTGTTTGAATGAAGTGGAGCTTGCAAACTGGTGGCTCAGGAGCCAAATCTGGCTGGCCAATCTGTTTAGTTTGGTTCTCACAATATTTACTAAACAATGAAATTACTTGTTGATGTTTAAAACTCGCGGGAGTTTATATCAAAATCTGGATTTACGGCATCTTTTGGAAAAGTGAAAGATATGGCAATGCTGGGTGGTGATGAATAACAGTGCGGCTCTTCGGTAAAGTGTGCCGTGCTCAGTCCCCTACTCTCTCATTGTCTTACAGCCAACTGCTATCCTGTCTGTGCCCTGATTTCCTCATTTGAAAATAGGAGTAAGAGTAGTTCCTACCTCCTGGGGCTGTAAGGAAAATTAACAGAGATAACTTATGAGTAGCACTCAAATAGCATTCAGAAATGTGAGCTATTATTGTTATTGCTGTTATTATTGATATTATTATTATTACCTTGCCAGGCTTTGAGTTTGCATGAGAATTTCAGAAAGCTGGAAGATGATACTAACGGGTTGAGAGGTGAGTGAAGCTTCCCTTAATCAATAATGGCACCAAACCAGAAAGCAGGAGAGATGGAAGCACAGCTCACAGACACTTAGAAAATTGTGATCAGCCCCACGAATCAGAGTTAATTTCTCTTCTGCAGAGCTGGGACCAGCGGCCTGGATCACCCAGTGACTCATCTAATAGCCCTGTGAGTTTGCCCAGCTTGAAGCATCACAAATTACACTTGCAGCCTCCTTATCAGGCAAGCTAGGAAATTAAACCTAAATGGCTATGGTGTTGCTAAGTGATATGGTTGCAACACAGACACCTGAAGCTGAGACCATCACAGGCCCATTAAAGCATCATTTCCCACTGTGGCTAATGAGGTCTGAATCCTTTGAAGGAAACCTGCTGTTCTTTTTTAAAGTCAGAAAGTGGAGTAACTTGGTTAGAAGCAAGAGATAGAATTTCCCTTCCTAGATGCTAGGGGTTTGTGTGTTTATGGGTATATATTGGAGCTCTATGGCCTCTTGGCTAAGTGGTGGGGGTGAGGGAGATCAGAGACAGCCATTCTCCCTTCCTGGACTCCTTGACCCTGAGCCGGGAGGGGCCTGGCCAATGGCATCAGGCGGTGTTAGCCAAATGCCTATTGGCTTTAATTTGGGAGGCTTCTTAGGAATATGGGGCAGAAGGGGATGATGGTATTTTTGGCATTTTCTTCCTCAGGACAGTGTTTTCTTTAGGCGGCTTTTCCGTTTCTACAACAAAGTCCTAGAACCATTAATGGGGCTCCTGGACCCCGGGATGCTTGGGCAGCTAAGCTAGACCTGGAAGTGGACTTCATTTTCCCGTTTCTTTCCAGTCAGACCAACCATGTCCATTTCAGAGTTTGGTTCCTCATGGACCTGGAAAGATTAGAGCCTGGGCACAACCCCAGCAAGTAAGGCAGTGGCTGTATGTGGCCCCCTGAGTTCACTCAGGTAGGGACTGAGCATGCGTGTCACCAGCCCCGTGTGGCTCTTCTGAAGCTCCACAGCTGTGCTTGCAGTTAGCTGTTTAGTAAGTCAACACACTGGGGCTGTGTGGTCAGGGGTTGGGGGACTGGAGCCCATGGGTCTGCCCCAGCTCCCCTCTCTGAAAGGATATTCTCTACCTTCTCTGCTCTGGGCTCCTGAGACGGATTGGGAGAGTATTACCTCCCCACCCCCACCTCGCCTTTAATTAGTATCTTTCATCACATCTTCTCCACAATGCTGACGGTTATTTTTCAAGACTCATTCAAGTGGGTTGGGCCTCACATAACTTCTGCATGGTGATCTGAGTATGGGGCTTACTGGCAGCCTGGAGGACAGTGACTGCAGTACAGTGGGTGCGTTTGCCCCATCCAGGTCTGAGCAAGCCCTGAGCTTCATCTGCTGGGAGCTCTTGATAATCTGGCCTAGCTAGTTCCAGTCTTCATGAAAAGAAGAATGTGGAGGAGAATTCCAGAGCTGCTTTCTGGCATTCATTGTGTGATGGGAGACATGGCTGCCCCCAAAGGCGACAAGGACTTTTAGATTGGGGACATTTCTAAATCAGTCTACATAATCAAGTGCCTTCTTTGCATTTGCATTTTGTGAGCTTGCTGCAGGCTTGGACCTCTCTCCCTAAGGAAGAGCTGTGCTCTGCTGGAACTGGATGGACATCTGGGGACTCACAGGCTGGCCGCTGGTCTGACTGTATTTCCTACATCCCCACACACCATCCTCACAGGGAAGATGACACATGACATGCCATGAAACACTTGACCAAGCACAGGTCAAAGCTACCAACACATCCCATTCTGTACTACCTTGCAAATCTCGTGTAGCTGTGAGCTATGATTTATTTCATGTAGGTGTACCGGGGTGCTTGGGTCCTAGTGGTTACTTTTCATACCATTATTTTTACCAAGTGTTTTCTCTCCTAAATTCAATCAAAAGCTGCATGATTTCTATCCCCTCTACCACTATTTCCATTCAAGGAAGGAAACGCTGGCCAGATTTAGAGAGTGCCCCTTTCATTTCTTTGGAGGGCCATCATTTGCTTGGTTGCATATGTACTTTTCCTTGGTTTGTTCTTTAAAATAAATTTTTTTTTCTAGCAATCTTCCTGCCTCAACCTCCCAAGTAGCTGGGACCACAGTCGTGCGCAACCACACCAGGCTAATTTTTAAATTTTTTGTAGAGACAAGGTGTCTCACTATGTTGCCCAGGCTGGTCTCCAACCCCTGGGCATAAGTAGTCCTCCAGCCTTGGCTTCCCAAAGCATTGGATTACAGGTGTAATCCATGTCTGGCTTAAAACTTTTTGTTAAAAACAAAGACATAAACACATACACTAGCCCAGGACTACACAGGATCTGTGTGTAACTAGAGCAGGAGACCCTTCTACCTGAGAACTTTTGTCTTTGCTGTGTGATCTTTGGTAGGTTATTTAAGCTCTCCAGGCCTTTGTTCTCATTTGTAAGATGAGATAATAATAGCATCAATCTCAAGGAATTGTGTGAAGGTTAATTAATACATTTTTTAAAAGAGAAAACACTCAAGGGGTATTAACTATTATGATAAGAGTAGCAATGACCATGCATATTGGACTTCATAGATGGAGGAATCCCAGGCTCGTTGGACAGCTTCCCTGTTTCCCAGCAATGCTTTAACAAATCTATCAAATTCCCATTCTCCACCTAGGTGGCCTTGCCAGGGACGTGGCGACAAGTATAAAGGGAAGGAGCGATGGTTCTTCAGGAAGGTGCTGATGGAAGGATAACCAGGCCTGTGCTTTTATGAAATAGCAAGCCAAAATGGGGAACTTGACCTAGAGAATTTGATTAATCTCTTCGACTACATCAAAGGCAGCAGCGAAGCAACTTCTGTCGTGTGATGCCAATAACTAAAAGAGTATGTGCTGTCCTCCAACTGCCACTTACCAGCTGTATAAAAAGGGCCAGTTACTTAATCTCTCTGAGCCTTAGTTTCCTCATCTGTCAATGGGAATGATACTATTTTATAGGGTTGTTGTGGTTTTTAATCAGGTGGTATCTGTAGAATGCCTAACAAGTTTTTGGAACCAGGTGAAGGCTCAGTAAAAGCCAATCATTATGCTCATTATTATGTTTATTATACATCTTTTTTTTTTTTTTTTTTTTTTTGAGTCAAAGTCTTGCTCTTGTCCCCCAGGCTGAAGTGCGATGGTGCAATCTCGGCTCACTGCAACTTCCGCCTCCTGGGTTCAAGTGATTCCCCTGCCTCAGCCTCCCAAGTAGCTGGGATTACAGGTGCCTGCCACCAAGCATGGCTAATTTTTGTATTTTTAGTAGAGACGGAGTTTCACCATGTTGGCCAGACTGGTCTCAAACTCCTGATCTCAGATGATCCGTCTGCCTCGACCTCCCAAAGTGTTGGGATTACAGGCATGAGCCGCCACACCCAGCCTATAAATGCTCTTATTACGAGCTACCTTACAGCTTATGATTTACAACTGAGGAAGCAAGTTATTTCATGGCAGGACTTGTCCTGTGATAGTTCTCTTCCTCATCATGAAAGATGTCAACAGCACTCATCGGGATTCCCCCACCTCTGGCCTGGGCGGTTGCCCATGTGAAGATTGGGAGAAGGTGATGCCCACCTGGTTGCACAAGAGCTGGGTCTAAGTCATCCTGTCTCTGTGTGTATCTACAGCCCTACGAATGGCTCATGGCTCATGCTTCTATTGCATGACCAGGGATTCTGAGGATACTTTAGGTGTCCAGACTCAAACCTTCCTTGTCATTACCTCCTTCCTAGCTTTTTCCCTCTACCTAACAATTCTTCTTTCTCAGTTTCTCTTGAATGTGTCCCCCTTTTCTAGAGACTCAGTTGCGTCTTCCTACCTGCCTGCAGCCTCCTCTGGCTTTGCCCTCTTCTGCACCCTCCCTGAAATTGTTTTTGTCTCTCCAGCCCCAGTTCCTCATTCCTCAGATGACAGCACCCAGACTTTCATATGGGGATGGATAAGTTAGGAATGCATTCAGCTGCAAATAAGAAAGCTGACGCAGAGTGGCTGCAACATAAGGATTTATTTCATTCACATAGCACTAAGTCTGAAGATAGGTGGTTGCCTGCTTTGATTCAGCCTTTCTATCCTCATGCTCAGCAGCTCCAGGCATCACATCAGCACTCAAAGCAGGATGAAGGAATGGAGGAAGGAAGCACAATTTGCATTTGTTCTTTTTTTTTTTTTTTTAAATGAGAAAAGCCAAAGTTTTTCCAGTTGTCCCCAGCATACTTCCATTTATATCTCATTAGCTAGAGCTGTGTTAAGATTCTCTCTAGCTGCAAAGGAGATGAGGAAGGCTAGCATTTCATTTTTCTAGCCTCCAAAATAGAGATAAAGAGAAAAGGAGCTCGGGGGTGTGGGGTTATGCAGCCAATGCTGTCTACTATAGAAAACTTCTCCCCAGTCTCAGCACATGTGGCGGACTTGACCCCCACTCCAGGCATGTCACTGATGACCAATCAGAGCATGACATCACTCTTGCCACAGGGATTGTTTCATGAAAGGGCATGTGACTAAGCTAGGGAAATTAAGAGATGATGAGACTCAATTCCAGGACTTCAGTTGAAACTATTGGGAAAGAGATCTTTTGTTTGGATTTAAGCATAGCATAAACTGCTGAGATCCTCAGCCTACCCCTTACAGAAAGCTGACCTGAGATGGTTCCAACCTAGAGGAAAGCAAGGCTGAGAGACAAGGAGCAGTGCTGATGACATGGATGGAATTCCTGGATCCAACTGTACCTGATGCCCCCAGGAACTTTCATGTATGTGAGCCAGTAAATTTTCCTTTTTACTTAAGCCAATTGGAGTTCAATGTCTATCACTTCAAGTAAAAGAATCTTGGATAATACGTGCCCTTGGAGGCTCTGCTTGAGGTACCAACACCATCTGGTTTTGTTTATGTGTTTACATATCAAGATCTCTCGCCAGATGCATGCTCTGCTGGCAGGGGTCATCTTTGTATCCCAAGGCCCCCCACATTGGACGTGACACATGGCAGGTTCGCAGTAAAGGCTTCATTAATGAATGAGCCATGTTTCTCCTCTGCCCTCCATGGCTGCCTTGTAAATCCAGGCTCTGTCATCTGGCACTCAAGGACTTCCATCATCCAGCCTCCATAATGTCCTCCCATTATTCCTCTCGATGAAAATCACTGCTGCTGAATTTACCTTTTTTTTTTTTTTTTTTTTTTTTTTAAACAGTGGCCCTTCTCCATCTGTACATCTCTTCATGCTGGCCTCTCCGCCTGGAACACGGCTTGCTCCATCTTCATCTTTCAAAACTCTATGTATTCAAGACATAACTCAAATGTTGCTTCTCCCAAGGAGCCTTCTTTGATCATCTCAAGTCATAACACCTGTAGCTCTCGCTGATATACATGAGACACCTGTCATGTCGCCCTGTGGTGGTTGATGTGTCAAGATCTTATCTTCCCAATTAAACCATTAGCTTTGTGCCTCTTCCAGCACCTAGCAGGGTGCCATTCACATTGTGGGGCTCAGGAGACATAGATCGCTGGAAAAACCTGGTTTGGAATGAATTTCTGTCTCAGCCCTGGAGAGGGTTTTTCTTTTCCTGACCACATTTTATTAAAGCTATTTTTCCTACTAAATTTTTTCCCACAAATGTGTTGAGGTATAATTTATTTAAGGTGTGCAATTGGATGAATTGTGAGATATGTATACACCTGTAAAGCCGCCCCACAATCGAGAGAGTGAACATGTTCTTCACCCCTGAGTGGTGCCCACGCCCCTTTGTCATCTCTACCTCCCTTTCCCCGACAAACTCCAAAACAGATCAGCTTCCTGTCACGACAGTTGAATGTGTATTTTCTAAAACCATATGTTGATGGAGTTGTATGGTTTGTATTTTTTTGTCTGCCTTCTTTCACTCAAGAGAATGACTTTGAGATTCATCTGTTGTTGTGTATATCAACAGTTTGTTCTGTTTCACTGCTGAATCGTGCTCCCTTTCATGAATATGCCACTATCAGTTCATCTGTGGACATTTGGGTTGTTTGGGTCCAGTTTGGGGATTTTACAAATAAAGTTACTATAAACATTTGTGTATAACTCATTATATGAACACATGCTTTCATTTATCCTGACAAATATCTAGGAGTGGAATGGCTGGATCAAAGGGTAGGCATCTATTGAATTTTTAAGCTCTTTTATGTGGTGGTACCATTTTACATTCCCACTGGTTCTAGTTCTACATACTCTCTTGCCACATTTTCATTTCTTCCCCATATATCAAAGTTAGTGCTTTTCAAACTTTAAAAAATTTGGGTTTGTTTTTGAGACAGGGTCTTGATCTATCATCCAGGCTGGAATGCAGTGGCATGATCTCAGCTCACTGCAGCCTCCACCTTCCAGGCTCAAGGGTTCTCCCACCCCAGTCTCTGGAGTAGCTGGGACTACAGGTGTGCACACCACCATCCCTGGCTAATTTTTGTATTTTTAGTAGCGATGGGGTTTTGTCATGTTTCCCAGGTTGATTTCAAACTCCTGGCCTCAAGAGATTTGTCTGTCTTGGCCTCCCAATGTCTTTTGTTTTGTTTTGTTTTTTAAGAAGCAGAAACCTTAAAAAAAAAAAAAAAAAGCCATCCCTAGACCCCTAGTGAGTAAAGTGTGTAAGGAGACAGATGCTTTGGCAGAAGGGTTGTAGGAGGTGTGTGGCGCCTGAGGCCCTGGGTCACCTCTTCCAGCTCTGGGGTCCTAAGAACACATACATGTAGAACACCCGCTCTAGGTGATAAACGTGAGTCAGATTGGACTTTCACTTACGTTCTGGGCCACAGCACCTGCCAGCCATGCTGAGAACCTCACCAGGGCCTCCAAAATGACGAGCCTTGGAGGCGGCTCGGACACAGCAGCCTGGACTATGGGGTGGTATTTCTCGCTGGATGGAAAAGGTTTTTCAGGATATAAATACTACCTTTCCACCACCATGACATGTCAAACTTCCTCCATCTCCAAGACAAATATCAGAAACTGCATGACTCCAGATACCAGGAACAAAGCAACAAATTGGGAACATTGTGGGCAAAAAAAAAAAAAAAAAAAAAAAGATTTTAATAAAGATTCAGCCGGCTCCGTGCGTAGATCCTGCCACGCTGCTTACTGTGATCTTGACAGTGATGCTGGGCAAGAATAAATAGACTGTGAGGCCATTCATATTCCTGGCACTGATGAGCCCACTGCAGCCTAAATGATGGCTGACTATAGACAGGGACCCTTTCAGGGGCTGCTCCAGCAGACCTCTGGCCTCAGACTCTTGGCCTCTGCAGGCTTTGGGACCCCGAAGGTGAGGTTTCTCACTGGCCTGCAGTGAGCCTGAGAAAAGCAGATTCACGGGCCCTCAGCCTTCATTCACACTCCTGAGCCAGAACCTGAAGAGCTGTGTTTTCACCTTGCTGTGTGTTTCTTCCTCCTCCTCATTCTGCTTTTATTATAGAAAACTTTAAACATACACAAAAGTAGACAGGATAGTAAAATGAACCCTATACACCCACAGCCCGGCTTCAACAGTTACCCATAGATGGCCAATCTTGTTGCATCTCTACTCCTACTCACTGTCCCCAGTATTATTTTGAATCAAATCCCAGACATTAAATTATTTCATCCATAGACAGGTCCCCCAATCTAAAACATAAGGGAGCCTTTTTAAAGACATAACCATAATATTATTATCCCACCTAAAAATGAGCAATAATTTCTTTCTGGCGCATAGTGGAGTGTGAGGACCATGGCCTAAGCTCTCTCAGCCAAAGAGTAGGTCACTTCTTCCGGTAGTGGGAGCTACGCCTGACACGTGTCGCAAGACAGTGTGCGTTTTTAAAGGAGGGTGTGCGTTTTTAAAGGAGAGGGTGCGTTTTTAAAGGAGGGGGTGCGTTTTTAAAGGCAGGGGTGCGTTTTTAAAGGAGGGGGTGCGTTTTTAAAGGAGGGTGTGCGTTTTTAAAGGAAGCCAGCAGGAGTTCTACTTCTGGAAATCCAAGCTCATAAGAGAAAAACAGCACCAAGTTGAGCTGACCACTTGTGTTGCAAAGGGGGCCTCCGGTCCTAGGCAGGACCATTATCTAGAATCTTGTCATCCACGCCTTCTATTTGTTTTTAAAGGCAACTTTGCATTTTAACCTAACGGGTTCAAGGAAGCCACTGTCAAGTTCCCTATAGAGTAGTTCCTGGGGGCTTACCAGTATGAGGTCACCCTGGGCAGTCTTTGAATATCCAGTCAGACCCCCTGGGTTTGATGTGTGTCTCTGCAGTTTATATACTGTGCATTAGGAAGTGGACACTTGCTGTCATTGGCTGGCAGGGGTGTTTTTTGAGATGACAGTAGATGACATGCTGATAAACTGGATGCTGAGAGTGTGTGGTGATGCAGGTCACCCACCTTCCCCTGCCTGCCTGTGCCCACTGTCCAGGGGCCCATCCAGATGGTTTTCCAGGCCCTACCTTCATCCCAAGAGCTGGATTCATGGTTTCTTGCAGGTGCCAAACAGGAACCAGCTGGGCTTTTCAGCACACAGAGCCCTCTGATGCTGGTGGGTAGAGCAGGCCATGTTGAGGCCCTTGCTCCAGCTGCCCCCCTTGGAGAACCCTCTGCAGTGTGCATGAGGCACTCCTGGGCTGTCTTCTAGCCCTTGCTCCTGAAGGCACCATTTCCCACACATCCCAGGCTCCTTGGAATTGAGATGCTGTGGTCGTGGTCTTGGCTGACCAGGTGTCCCTTGATTCCAGTAAGGAGCAGGGACATGGGAAAAGCTATGCTGGTGGAGGAGGCTGCATAAGGGAGCAGTGGGATGCCAAGGTCTCCTATTGCTGTCCATCCTCAGGGCTGAAGGCTGCTCAGTAGGAAGTCACCTAAAGTGCTGGGATTACAGATGTGAGCCACCGCACCCAGCATTTTTTTTTTTTTTTTTGAGACAGAGACTCATTCTGTTGTCCAGGCTGGAGTGCAGTAGTGCAATCTCGGCTCACTGCAACGTCCACCTCCCAGGTTCAAGTGATTCTCCTGCCTCAGCCTCCTGAGTAGCTGGGATTACAGGTGCCCGCCACCACATATGGCTAAGTTTTTGTATTTTTAGTAGAGAAGTGGTTTTGCCATGTGGGCCAGGCTGGTCTCAGGCTCCTGGCCTCAAGTGATCCACCCACCTCAGCCTCCCGAAATGCTGGGATTGCAGGTATGAGCCACTGCACCTGGCCAAGTTTTACCGTTCTTAGTGTGCAGATATTTTACTTCCTTGGTTAGATTTATTCTTAAGCATTTTATTTTTCAGCATTACTCACAATAGCCAAGATATGGAAACAATCTAAGTGCCCATCAACAAGGTACACAATAAAATACTATAAAGCTTTTAAAAAGAATGAAATCCTGTCATGTGTAAAACATGAATGAAACCGTAGGACATTATGCTAAGAGAAATAGACCAGGCACAGAAGGACAAATACTGTATAATCTCGCTTACATGTGGTAACTAAAAGTCTCACAGAAATAGAGAGTAGACAGGTGGTGAGTGGAGGAAAGTAGGGAGACAGAGGGATGGGGAAACAGAAAATATTGATCAAACGGTACAAAGTTGTAGTTAGACTGGAGGAATAAGCTTCAGTGATCTATTGCATTGCATGGTGTCCATAGTTAATAATAAGCCACTCCATATTTCAAAATTGCTAAAATGGGGAGTGGGGTGGAGCAAGATGGCTGAATAGAATCTCTCATCAATCATTCCCCTACATAAACACCAAATTAAACAATTATCCATGCAAAAAAGCACCTTCGTAAGAATGAAAAATCAGGTGAGCAATCTCAGTACCTGGTTTTAATATTATATCAAGAAAAGAGGCACTGAAGATTGTAGTAAAGAGAGTCTTGCATAGCCTATACCATCTGACATTCATCCCCCAGCAGCAGATTCTGAACAGAGAATCTGTGTGCTTTGGGGAGGGAGAGTGAAGTGATTATGGGACTTTGCATTGGAACTCAGTGACTGCCCTGTCACAGTGGAACACAACACAGGACAGAATTCTGCTTAGTGCCCACAAAGGGAGCTCCTTTTTTTTTTTTTTTTTTTTAAGATGAAGTCTTGCTCTTTCAACCAGGCTGGAGTGCAGTGGCATGATCTCGGCTTACTGCGCCCTCCACTTCCCAGATTCAAGTGATTCTCCTGTCTCATTCTCTCGAGTAGCTGGGACTACAGCTGCACACCACCATGCTCAGCTAATTTTTGTATTTTTAGTTGAGACAGGGTTTCACCACATTGGTCAGGCTGGTCTCGAACTCCTGATCTCAGCTGATCTGCCCGCCTTGGCCTCCCAAAGTGCTGGGACTACAGGTGTGAGCCACCACTCCTGGCCAAAGGGAGCATTTAACCTAGCTCCCACTAAAGAGGAATCTCCCATGCCAGAGACAGATAGGAACTCTGGTTCCAGCTGCCTCCAACTAATTGCCACCTCAGCGGCCCTGAGGTCCTGAATAAATTTGAAAAGGCAGTCAGACCACAAGTGTCCAGCAGTCTGGGCAAATCCAGGTGCCAAACTTCTGCTCAGAGCCAGTGGAATGGGAATGCATGACTCCAATGAGAGCACGGCCTTGGTGGCCAAGAAGTGCTTGTAATTAAGCACCTCCCCAACTCCAGGCAATGCAGCTCAAAGAGAGACTCCTTCCACTCTGTGGAAAGAGAAGGAAGATTAGAAGAGAACTGTGTCTAACCTGAGTAGCAGCCTGAGCCACAGGGAAAAACACACCACTAAACTGATTCCTGAAGCCCCCCAATTCCAGGCCCTACTTCCTGGATACATTTTAGACTCACTCTGTGACATGGAACCTTACAATTGAAGTGGCATGGGACCCAGCCTGGGCAGGACTCTGCCCACCTGCTGACTAAAGAGCCCTTGACCTTATAAGACTGTGCAGTAAGCAGCAGTAGTTACCATGTAATTTTGGGCAGGACCTAGTAACGCTTATTTCTACACGTGACCCAGCACAGTAGCAGCTGTGGTGTTCACAGGAGTAACTATGTCACCCCTCCCTCAACTCCAAGTAACCTAGTACAGACAAAGAGACTCCTTCAGTTTGGGAGAAAGCGAGAAAACAGTTTGAGAGATTCTGCCTAATAGTCCAAGGAATTCTCCCAGATATTATCCAAGACCACTGAGGCAGGCGAGTCTGCTAGAAACGCAGTGCTACTTCGGGCTTCTAGGGTACTCCCTTGTAAATTCCCTTGAAGGTTGAAAACTCTTCTAAGAAGAACAGGTACAACTGAGTTCTAGATGGCAAAGACTACAATAAATATCTAACTCTTCAATGCCCAGACATAGATGAACAATGACAAGCATCAAGACCATCCCAGAAAACATGACCTCACCAAATGAACCATGTAAGGCACTAATGACCAATCCCAATCACACATCTCAGGACAGAGATATGTAACCTTTCAGAGAACTCAAAATAGCTGTTTTAGAAGAGCTCAATGAAATTCAAGATAACAGAGAGAAGAAATCCAGAATTACATTAGACAAATTTACCAAAGAGATTAAAATAATTTTAAAAATCAAGCAGAAATAATGAAACTGAAAAATTTAATTGACATACTGAAGAATGCATCAGAGTCTCTCAACAGCAGAACTGGTCAGGCAGAAGAAAAAATTAGTGAACTTGAAGAAAGCTATTTGAAAATACAGTTAGAGCAGACAAAAGAAAAATGAGGCCGTATGTGGTGGCTCACGCCTGTAATCCCAGCACTTTGGGAGGCCAAGATGGGCGGATCACGAGGTCAGGAGATCGAGAACATCCTGGCTAACACGGTGAAACCCCATCTCTACTAAAAAACATACAAAAAATTAGCTGGGCATGGTGACGGGCGCCTGTAGTCCCAGCTACTCGGGAGGCTGAGGCAGGAGAATGGCGCGACCCCCAGGAGGCGGAGCTTGCAGTAAGCCGAGATTGTGCCACTGCACTCTAGCCTGGGTGACAGAGCGAGACTCCATCTCAAAAAAAAAAAAAAAAGAAAAAAAAAAGAAAAGAAAAATGAAACTAAAAATAAAGTGTGCCTATGAGATCTAAAAATAGCCTCAAAATGGCAAATCTAAGAGTTATTGGCCTTAAAAAGGAGGCAGAGAGACCAAGGGATAATATCAGGGAACATCTCAAACCTAGAGAAAAATATCAATGTTCAAGTACAAGATGGTTATAGAACACCAAGCAGATTTAACCCATAGAAGACTACCTCAATGCATGTGATAATCAAACTCCCAAAGGTCAAGGATAAAGAAAGGATCCTAAAAGCAGCAAGAGAAAACAAACAAACAACATACGATGGAGGCTCAACGTGTCTGGCAGCACACTTTTCAGTGAAAACCTTACAGGCCAAGAGAGAGTGGCATGACATATGTAAAATGCTGAAGAAGAAAACCTTTTAGCCAAGAATGGTATAACCAGCAAAAATATCCTACAAACATGAAGGATAAATGAAGACTTTCCTAGACAAATAGAAGTCGAAGGATTTCATTAACACCAAAACTGTCCTAAAATAAATACTAAAGAGAATTCTTTCATATATATATATATGAAACCATTTGAAGGTACAAGACTCACTGGTAATATTAGGTTGACTCAAGAGGAACTGCAGGCCAGGCACGGTGGCTCATGCTTGTAATCCCAGCACTTTGAGAGGCTGAGGCTCACGAGGTCAGGAGTTCGAGACCAGCCTGGTCAACATAGTGAAACCCCATCTCTACTAAAAATACAAAAATTAGCTGGGCATGGTGGTGGGCACACACCTAAGTACCTAAGTAATCCCAGCTACTTAGAAGGCTGAGGCAGGAGAATTGCTTGAACCCGGGAGGCAGAGGTTGCAGTGAGCTGAGATCGCGCCATTGCACTCCAGCCTGGTCGACAGAGCTAGACTCCGTCTCAAAGAAAAAAAGAGGAACTGTGTTTTTTGCAATTACTTTTAATGCCATAACTTTTAATAGCAAAAACTGCAACTACTTTTGCACCAACCTAATAGTAAGTATACAGATACACATGGAATGTTAAAACAAGCTTATTGTGATGGGTAAAGCACTCATATCTGGAGTAGAAATACTAAAAACTAAATGTATCAAAAATAATAAGTACGACAACTTTTCAAGACATAGTATAAGATATAAATAGAAATTTTTAAAATGTTAATAAAGTGGAGGGATGAAATTAAAGTGTAAAGTTTTTATTAGTTTTTGTTTGTTTGTTAGTTTCTTTGTTCATTTATGCAATCGGGGTAAGTTGTAATCAGTTTAAAATAATGGGTTATAAGATGTTATATACAAGCCCAATGGTAACCTCAAATCAAAAAACGTACAAAGATACACAAAAATAGAAATTAAAGCATACCATCAGAGAAAATCACCCTGACTAAAGAGAAGACAAGAAAGTAGGTAAAAAGGAAGAGAAGACCACAAACCCACCAGAAAACAAATAACAAAATGACAAGAGTAAGTCCTTACTTATCAATAACAACATTGAATGTAAATGGATTAAACTCTCCAATCAAGAGATATAGAGTGATTAGCCAGGCATGGTGGTGGGCGCCTGTAATCCCAGTTACTCAGCAGGCTGAGGCAGGAGAATCGCTTGAACCCAGGAAGTGGAGGTTGGAGGTTGCTGTGAGCCGAGATTGTGCCATTGCACTCCAGCCTGGGTGACAGAGCAAGACTCTGTCTCAAAAAAAAAAAAAAAAAAGAGAGAGAAAAGAAAAGACAGAGTAGCTGATTGGATTTCCAAAAAGAAAAAAAAACAACAACGATCTGTTACCTACTAGAACACACTTCACCTAAAAAGACACACATAGACTAAAAATAAAGGGACGGGAAGATAATTCCATGCCAATGGAAACCCAAAAAGAACACGAAAATGTATAGTTATATCAGATAAAATACATTTCAAGACAAAAACTGTAAAAACAGACAAGGAAGATTCATTACTTATTGATAAAAGGATCAATTCAGCAAGAGACCATAAACAATATAAATATGTATGTACCCAACATTGGAGCACTTAGATATATGAAGGAAATATTATTAGAGCTAAAGAAAAAGATTATAATACAATAATAGCTGGAGACTTCAACACTCCACTTTTGGCATTGGACAGATCATCCAGACAGAAAATCAGCAAAAACATTAGACTTAATCTGCAGTATGGACCAAATGGACCTAAAAGACAGTTACAGGACATTTCATACAATGGCTACAGAATGCACATTCATCTCCTCAGCATGTAGCATATTCTCAAGGATACAGAATATGTTAGGCCACAAAACAAGTCTCAAACAATTCAAAATATGAAATCAAGTATTATCCCTGACTACAAAGGAATAAAAGTATAGATCAATAACAAGAGGAACTTTGGAAACTACACAAACACATGAAAATTAAGTAATGTGTTCCTGGATGACCAGTGGGTCAATGAGGAAATAAAGAAGGTAATTTTAAAATTTATTGAAACAAATGAAAATGGAAATATAACATACCAAAACCTATGGGATACAGCAAAAGCTGTACTAAGAACAAAGTTTATAGTAACAAGTTCCTACATCAAAAAAAGCAGAAAAACATCAAATAAACAACCTAACAATGCATCTTAAAGAACTAGAAAAGCAAGAGGAAACCAACCCCAAAACTAGTATAAGAAAAGAAAGAATAAAAATCAGAGCAGAAATAAATGAAATTAAAATGAAAAAATACCAAAGATCAATGAAATGAAAGTTTATTTTTTGAAAACATAAACAAAATCTACAAACCTTTAGCCAGACTAGGGGGAAAAAAAAGAGTAGACCCAAATAAATAAACTCAGAGATGAAAAAGGAGACATTATGGCCAGGTGCAGTGGCTCATGCCTGTAATCTCAGAACTTTGGGAGGCTGAGACAGGAGGATTGCTTGAGCCAGGAGTTTGAGACCAACCTGGGAAACATTGTGATACCCCCATCTCTGAAAATAAAAAAATTAAAAAAAAAAGAAAAAGAAAAAGGAAGCATTACAACTGATGCTGCAGAAATCCAAAGGCTCATTAAAGGCTACATATGCCAATAAATTAAAAAACGTAGAATAAATGGATGATTTCCTAGATGCATACAACCTATCAAGATGGAACCATGAAGAAATTCTAAACCTGAATGGACCAATAACAAGTAATGAGATCAAAACCGATATAAGAAGTAGTCTCCCAGCAAAGACAAGTCCAGGATATGATGGCTTCACTGCTGAATTTCACCAAACATTTAAAGAACTAATATTAATTCTACTCAAACTCTTCTAAAACATACAGGAGGAGGGAATGCATCAGAACTCATTCAAAAAGGCCAGTATTACCCTGATACCAAAACCATATAAAGATACATCAAAACAAGAAAACTCCAGGCCAATATCTCCGAGGAACATTGATGAAAAACCCCTCAAAAAACTACTAGCAAACTGAACTCAACAACACATTAAAAACCATTCATCATGACCAAGTGGCTTTATCCCAGGGATGCAATGATGCTTCAACACACAAAAATCAATCAATATCGTACATCATATCAACAGAATGAAAGACAAAAACCATATGATCATTTTAATAGATGCTGAAAGGGCATTTGATAAAATTCAATATCCTTTCATCATAAAAAATTTCAAAAAACTGGGGATAGAAGGAACATACTTCCACATAATAAAAGCCATGTATCGCAGACCCACAGCTAGTATCATACTGAATGGGAAGAAACCTAAAAGCTTTTCCTCTAAGGTCTGGAAAATGACAAGGATGTCCACTTTCATTGCTGTTATTAAACTGGAAGTCCTAGCTAGAGCAATAAGACAAGAGAAAGCTATAAAGAGTATCCAAACTGGAAAGGAAGAAGTCAAATTATCCTTGTTTGCAGATGATTTGATCTCCTATTCACAAAAACCTAAAGACTCCACCAAAAAAAAACTATTAGAACTGATAAACAAAATTAATAAGTTACAATACACAAAAATCAACCTACAAAAATCAGTACATTTTATAATGAAGTGAACAATCGGAAAAATAAAGCAGTCCAATTTACAGTAGCTATAAATAAAATAAAATACCTAGAAATAAACATGACCAAAAATGAAAATCTGTAGAAACTATAAAACACTGATGAAAGGACACAAAACATGTTCATGGATTGGAAGAATCAATAATATTGTTAATGTCCATACTACTAAAGCAATCTATAGATTAAATGCAATCCCTATCAAAATACCAGTAGGCATTCTTCATAGAAAAGAAAAACAATCCTAAGATGTATATGGAACCAAAAAAAAAAAAATACTTAAAGCAATTTTGAGCAAAAATAACAATACTGAATTAGATGCATTACCTGACTTCAGATTATGCCTACAAAGCTATAGAGTAAGTGAAACAACATGGTATCAATTATAAAACTCTGAACACATAGACCAAGTGAACAGAATAGAGAACACAGAAATAAATCCATACAACCACAGAGAACTCATTTTCAACAAAGGTGCCAAGCACACATGTACATTGGGGAAAGGGGATAAGCTCTTCAATAGTAGTGTTAAGGAAACTGGATATTATCCATATGCAGAAGAAAGAAGTAGACTTTTATCTCACCCATATAAAAATCAAGTCAAAAGGATTAAAGACTTAAATTTAAGACCCAAACTATGAAACTACTACAAAAACAATGGGAAACTCTTTAGGACATTTGTGAGTAATACCCTATGAGCACAGGCAATCAAAGCAAACATAGAAAAATGGGATCATCTCAAGTTAAAACTGCAAAACAAAGGAAACAATCAACAAAGTGAAGAGATAACCTACATAATGAAAGAAATATTTCCAAACAATTTATCTGACAAGTTAATAACAGAATATATTTAGAAGCTCAAAACAACTCATGTAGGAAAAATTTAATATAAAACCGATTTAAAATAGACCAAAAAGATCTGAATAGACATTTCTCAAAGAGACCTTACAAATATCTTCTTTTGTCTTAATGACAACAACCATATTAACATGTGTGAAGTAACTGCTTTCATTGTGGGTTTTTAAAATACCAAACAAACAAATGAACAGGTTTTCAACATCACTCATTACCAGAGAAAGGCAAATAAAAACTACAATGAGATATCATCTCACCCCAGTTAAAAAAGCTTTTATCCAAAAGACAGGCAATAACAAATGCTGGTGAGGATGTGGAGAAAAAGGAATCCCTGTACACTGTTGGTTGGAATGTCAATCAGTACAGTCTCTATGGAAAACAGTATGGAGTTTCCTAAAAAAAAAAAAAAAAAAAAAAAATAGAACTACCATATGATCCAGCAATCCCACTAGTAGGTGTATACCCAGAAGAAAGGAAAGTAGTATATCAAAGAGATAGCTCCACTCCCATGTTTGTTACAGCACTATTCACAATAGCCAAAATTTGAAAGCAACCTAAGTATCCATCATCAGATGAATGAATAAAGTAAATGCGGTACATATACATGATGGAGTACTATTCAGTCATAAAAAATAATGAGATCCTGTCATTTGCAACAACATGGATGGAACCGAGGACATTATGTTAAGTGAAATAAGCAACACACAGGAAGACATGTCCTCACTCATTTGTGGAGCTAAAAATTAAAACAATTGAACCCATGGGGATAAAGAGTGGAATGTTAATTACCAGTAACTAGGAAAGGATTGGGAGGGAGAGAAGTGGGGATGGTTGATGGGTACAAATACATAAATAGAATGAATAAGATCTAGTATTTGATAGCACAAAAGGGTGACTACAGTCAACAATAATTTACTGTACATTTTAGAATAACTAAGAGTATAATTGGATTGTTTGTAACACAAAGAAAGGATAAATGCTTGAGTTGATGGGTACTCTATTTACCCTGATGTGATTACTGCACATTGAACGCCAGTATCAAATGTCTCATGCACCCTATAAATATATACACCTACTATGTATCCATAAAAATTAAAAATTAAACAACACAGGCCCAGTGTGGTGGCTCATGCCTATAATCCTAGCATTTTGGGAGGCTGAGGCAGGTGGATTACCTGAGGTCAGGAGTTTGAGATTAGTCTGACCAACATGCCAAAACCCTGTCGCTATTAAAAATACAAAAAAAAAAAAAAAAAAAAAAAAAATCCCAGCTACTTGGGAGACTGAGGAAGGAGAATTGCTTGAACCCAGGAGGCGGAGGTTGCAGTGAGCCAAGATCACACCATTTCACTCCAGCCTGGGCAACAAGAGCTAAACTCCATCTCAAAAAAAAAAAAAATAAAATTAAAAACACAATAAGCTGTTACTTCACCCATGCTAAAATGGCTATTATCAATAAGACAAACAAGTGCTGGTGAGGACATGGAAAAAAGAGAACCCTTGTACACTGTTGGTGGCAATGTAAATTAGGATAGCAGTAAATTAGGATAGAAAAACAGTATGGAGTTTCTTCAAAAAATTAAAAATAAATCAACGACCATATGATCCAGCCATCTCACTACTGGATATATTACCTCCCAAAAATGAAGTCAGTACGTCAGAGAGATACCTACACTACCATTATTCACAAGAGCCAAGATATGGAAGCAATCTAAGTGTCCATGAATAGATGCATGAAGAAAAAACTGTGGCATACATGTGCAATGGAATACTATTCAGCCTTAAAAGTCAGGAAATTCTATCATTTGCAGCAACATGGATGGAACTGGAGGACTTTACACTACGTGAATACGTTAAGCACAGAAAGACAAATAGTAAATGATCTCACTAATAGATCAAATTTTTACAAGTTAAACTTGTACAAACAGAGAGTAGAATGGTGGTTATGTGAGTTAGGTAGAGGGTATGGTAGGAGAGATGTTAGTCAAAAGCTACAAAATTTTAGTTAGATAAGAAAAAGTTAAAGAGATCTATTGTACAACATAGTAACCATGTTAATAAAAATATTTTATATTCTTGAAAATTGCTAAGATAGATGTTAAGTTTTCATCACAAAAATAATTGAGATAACACATGTTAATTAAATCAATGTAACCATTCCACAATGTATATGTATTTCAAAACAATATGTTGTACATGAAAAGTACATACAGTTTTGTCAATGAAGATTCATTAAAGAAAAATAATTTATATGGCTCTCTCCTGTATTTATCATGTCCAGAAAACTGACTATAATATATGGTTTATTGTGATTAATACTGTGACCAAATTTTATACATCCACATATAGTGTAGTTATATATTTTATAACATATACTAATATGTAATACAACATAATACAACAAATATTAAAACACTAAGTTTTAAGTATGTTTAACAAATTTTAAAATCTCTAATATGTCAATTTACTAAAAACATCATTTGGGGCTGGGCACAGTGGCTCATGCCTTATCCCAGCACTTTGGGAGACTGAGGCAAGTGGATCACCTGAGATCAGGAGTTCAAGATCAGCCTAATATGGTGAAACCCTGTCTCTACTAAAAATACAAAAATTAGCCAGGTCTGGTGGCAGGCGCATGTAATCCCAGCTACTAGGAAGGCCGAGGCAGGAGAATCACTTGAACCCAGGAAGTGGAGGTTGTAGTGGGCCAAAATTGTGCCACTGCACTCAAGCCTGGGTGACAAGAGCAAAACTCTGTCTCAAAAAACAAACAAAAAAACAAAACGTATCATTTGGAAACCAGTACAAGTAGAAATTTTCCATTCTCCAATAATTAGTACCACAAGTATATGAATCAGACAATAAATTACTGCTTACTACACTATTCTAGCTTAGTATGACGCTAAATAATTATATAAATGTCAAAGGTATAATCTTTAGCCAAAGGTAAATTGTACTTTCTTGTTTTAAAAAGTTTATCACTCTTTTTTCTAGTGACCAGCTTAAAATGGTTTCTACATTAGGTACTAATGAGTTTATGTAACATGTCTACACACTAGTATTTTTGCTTCCATTTTGTTTAAAGTGCTTTCCAGCATTCTCAATGTCATGATTGATACAGAGACAGATAATATGCACATGGCGCATTGGGAACACTGGGATAAACAAAGAGGTTCTTCCCAGACTCTGTAGATTTTGGCTTAAAGCAGCGTTCAGCAAACTTCTATGAGAATGAATCACGGTTAAAGTAAGCATTAGTTTAAATAAAACAGAGTTTATGTTCCTCATTAGTAACTGTTAACTTACAGATTACCAGAGTTACCAATATTAGCCCAAGTTAAAATGTTACTTTGAGACTATGAATGATACACATATATTTAACTTAATCATTCCAAAGCCTGCCCTCTTTCATTTTTACCTTGCAAAACTCCCCAAGGGTAGTGACGGCCTCTGACCATCCTTTCTACAACTTTCACTTCATCCATACTCCCCACCACAGCAAAGGGTAACAGCGTCTAGAGATCAAGAATGATATCAATTGAATTCTCTAGCACCAATAGAGCTTACTCTATTACTCTCAATCCTGTTATAAAAATGACAGTGATGATGATATTGTAGTATATTTAATTAGGGATCTACCCTGCATCTCATTTTAAGACTTAACAATATGCACTAATTGGTTTCTGTCAGCATCAGTCTCAGGCTGTGCACACAGTTGGAAACTGTCTACTGAGCAGAGCCTAAAGCAAGGTATCCTGCTGTGGGAAACACAAAGTAAAAAGATTTTTAGTAGACATAATTTTTCTCCCACTATCTTTACCCTGAACCATGTTTACCCTGAATGTTGAAGAAATAACATACAAATAACTTTTAACTCTAGTATAAAGTCAAAAGACAAAAGTATTAAAAATAACTACAACTATTAGAATAATTAATGGATATAATATAAAATGTATTAATAAGCAATACTGTATATATCTCAATAAATTACATTTGTTTTTTTCAGACAGAGTCTGGCTCTGTCACCCAGGCTGGAGCACAGTGGTGTGTGCTTGGCTCACTGCAACCTCCACCTTCCATCTCCCACCTCAGTCTCCCTAGTAGCTGGGATTACAGGCACCCGCCACCACGCCTGGCTAATTTTTGTATTGTTTAGTAGACACTGAGTTTCACCATGTTAGCCAGGCTGGTCTTGAACTCCTGACCTCAGGTGATCCACCCACGTCAGCCTCCCAAAGTGCTGGGATTACAGGCATGAGCCACCATGCCCAGCAAAAATAATTTTTTACATTTTTTGTACTTAGCATTTCAATTCAGAAATCTATTTACTGTTTGCAGTATCTTAAAATAAAGGAAGTATTTCACAAAAAAAAAAATAAATAAAGGAGGTATAAATAATAAGAAAAGAGAACTGGAAGAAATGGAATTAACAGTTATCAGTTTAGATTCTGTGTTTCAGATCCTTCACAAAGATTTTGGCACTTACACCTCAAAAAAAAAAAAAAAAAAAAAAAAAGCCTTAATAGAGGTGTCATTGATCCCATAGCATAGATAAGTTAACAGTCTCAGGGAAGATGAGTGAATTGTGTAGGATCTCTTGGCTTTTAAGTAGAGAAGATAGGATGGAAATCTAAATCTACATACTTTCAAAATTTATCATCTTTCAGCCGGGCATGGTGGCTCATGCCTATAATCCCAGCGCTTTGACAGGCCGTGGTGGGCAGATCACCTGAGGCCAGGAGTTCAAGACCAGCCTTGTCAACATGGTGAAACCCCATCTCTATTAAAAACACAGAAATGAGTTGGGTGTGGTGATGGGCATGTATAATCCCAGCTACTCAGAAGGCTGAGGCAGGAGAATTGCTTGAATCCAGGAGGCAGAGGTTGCAGTGAGCTGAGATCGCACCATTGCACTCTAGCCTGAACAACAAGAGCAAGACTCCATCTCAAAAAAAACAACAAAAAAAAATTATCACCTTTCAAAGTTTAAGCTAATATTTTAGGTATTTACTACCACAAAATGTTTATACAAATAAAGAGTTTAGTCATCTTTACTACTGCCCTGATTCTAAAACCAGAGACAACACAGCATTCCGCATCCAACCCCCATCTATTTGTTTTGAGGCAAGTGCATTTGAGAGTTGGAGGCTCCCTTTTAACACTCAAGACCTACTTGTGAAATAGGGGCCCTGCCTTAGATGCAGCAAATGGAGGAGATGGGGGCCCTGACCATCCTTGCCTAGTTCATGAGGGAGTGGCTCATTATGTGGGGAAGCAATTCAAAGAACCTCAGACTGCTGCTCCTCCACAATGAGCTCAGTTAGTTACCAGTGGGTGCCTGAAGTTTCAAGGTGGGATGGGTGGGATGGGTAACCTGTCATTGTTTCCACCCACAATTACAGAACACTGCCTCAGAGATTTTGCCCTGGAGGGGGAACAGGCCATGAAACAGAGAAAACCCATCCAAAAATTTAAATGTCATCCCAAGGGACCTGAATAGCCAAAAAAAGTATTGAAAAGAAAGACCAAAGTTAGAGGTCTCACACTTCTAGAATTCAAAACATATTACAAAGCTACAGTAATCAAAATAGTTTGGAAGTAGCATAAAGACAGACATTTAGACCAATGGAATCAAATACAGAGCCCAGAGTTAATCCTCCCTTACCTATTCTTCTGTTGATAGACATTTGGGTTGCTTCCAGCTCTCAGCTACTGTGAATAATAACACAATTTATATGGCTTTGCAAATATCTAAGACCCTGCTTTCAATTCTTTCAGATATATACCCAGAAACAGGATTGTGAGATCATATTGTAATTTTATTTTCAATTTTGGAGAAACCACCTGTATTAGTTTGTTTTCACACTGCTGATAAAGATATACCCGAGACTGGGAAGAAAAAGAGGTTTAACTGGACTTACACTTCCACATGGCTGGGGAGGCCTTAGAAGCATGGTGGGAGGTGAAAGGCACTTCTTACATGGCAGTAGCAAGAGAAAATTAGGAAGAAGCAAAAGCAGAAACCCTTGATAAACGCATCAGATCTTGTGAGACTTATTCACTATCACGAGAATAGCACGGGAAAGACCGGCCCCCATAATTCAATTACCTTCCCCTGAGTTCCTCCCAAAACATGGGGGAATTCTGGGTAATACAATTCAAGTTCAGATTTGGGTGGAGACACAGCCAAACCATACCACCACCATATTGTTATTCGTAGTGGTTCTACATGAGAAAAACTATAAAACTGTATTGAAAAAATCAGAGACAGGCTGGGTGTGGTGGCTCATGCCTGTAATCCCAGTCCTTTGGGAGGCCACAAAGGGTGGATCACCTGAGGTCAGGAGTTCAAAACCAGCCTGGCCAACATGGCCAGCTGACATGGCCAACCCCATCTCTACCAAAAATACAAAAATAAAAAAATTTTTTAAAAAAGGAAGAAAAAGAAAGAAAAGAAAAGAAAAGAAAAACTCAGGGACTATCTAAATAAATGGGGAGCCATTCCACGTACCTGGATAGAAAGACTCACTATTGTCAACACGTCAATTTTCTATAATTTAACCTATGGATTCACCACAATCCCAATCAAAATTTCACCAAATTATTTTGTGAATAATAAACTAACTCCAAAATTTATATGAAAAGGCAAAAGAACTAGAATAGCCAACACAATATTGAGGAAGAACCAAGTTGGAAGACAAACTATTCAACCTCAGGATTTACTACAAATCCATAGTAATCAAAACAGCAGGGCATAGGCAAAATGATAGACAAACAGATCAACAGAACAGAATAGAGAGCCCAGAAATATGCCTACACAAATATAGTCAATTGATATTTGACAAAGAAGCAATGGGAATTCAATGGAGAAAAGATATTCTTTTCAATAAATGGTGTTGGAACTGGATATTTACATGCAAAAATAAGAATCTATAAATAGACCTTACATATTTCACGAAATTAACTCAAACCAGATCATAGGCCTAAATGTAAAGCATAAAATGATAAAATTCCTAGAAGATAATGTAGAGTCCTAATTAGGGAAGGGGAGTCAGACTCGTGGGAGCAGGGGAAACCGAAAAAAAAAGGGAAGCAGATAAGCTACAAGTCTGCCTTTCTTCATAATCTGGAACACACAGCCCTACTGCACAAACAACTCATAATCTTCCTGTGCTTGGCTACCAGCAGACCCTCGGTTGACATAAAAAATTGCAAGTTAGCTCACTGCACTGATAGTGGCAGGAGGCAGACAAATGCCTAGGCAGACAGGGACAAGTCCCCAGGGAAATCCCACCTCCAAGCCAAGGACAATTTAAAGCCTAAAAGCCAAGCTACAAGTCAAATCCACGGACTGGACTGAGAAGCTGCCTCCCTGCCTGGTGCTCTTTCCTCTGACTGATCCCCGCCCTTCACCTGGTTTAAATACACCTACACTTCCTAATTGTTTTTTCACATTGCTGTGCCCACCTTTGGGTGGTACCTTTGTTTTAATCTTTTTGCACACGCACAAACCAATCAGCATGCACTCCCCTGTTCTGAGCCCATAAAAGCCCTGGGCTTAGCCACACAAGGAGAGAAACTGCCCCCAGGTCCTCTCTCCACTGAAAGCTGTTTCATCACTCAATAAAATTCTTCTCTGCCTTCCTCATCCTTCAATTGTCAAGGTATCCTCATTCTTCTTGGATGTGAGAAAAGAGCTGGTGAACCCCCCATCTCAGGTAGAAGCTATAACACAGGCAGGCTGGGGCATGCTGGTCCAGCCGCAGGCTGAGTTGCTGTGCAAGCCAGACTGGGCCAAGTGGATGGGGAGCCTCCTGTGTGGCAGGTAGCGTGCCCAAGCAAGGCCCAGGTGGGGGTGTCACTGGCCAGAGGTCCTTGGCTGGCAAAATGACTAAGAATCTTGCATCACAACTTTGGCATTATCAGCACTACACAAAGCCCTCTTCAGCATACAGCCTAAGAACTAGCTTATAAAATCTCAGGCAATCCTTTGTTTGCAGTCAGCTTCTTTATTGCAAGCTGCCCATTGCCTCCCTAGCAATGTATTTTCCTACTTTCTTTAATAAGTCTACCTTCCCTACCTACAACAAGTTAAATTTTTCCTTTTTTTTTTTTCCTTTTCTTTGAGAGAATCTCACTCTGTCACCCAGGCTGGAGGGCAGTGGTGCAATCTTGGCTCACTGCAACCTTTGCCTCAATGAGGTAAATTCTTTTTTTTTTTAGAGATGGAGTTTCGCTCTTGGTAACCAGGCTGGACTGCAATGGAGTGATCTCGGCTCACAGCAATCTCCGCCTCCAAGGTTCAAGTGATTATCCTGCCTCAGCCTCCCAAGTAGCTGGGATTACAGGCATGCAGCACCACACCCAGCTAATTTTGTATTTTTAGTAGAGGCAGGGTTTCACCATGTTGGTCAGGCTAGTCTCAAACTCCCGACCTCAGGTGATCCACCCACCTCGGCCTCCCAAAGTGCTGGGATTACAGACATGAGCCACCAAGCCCGGCCAGTTAATTCTTTTATGCCTACACCAGTCCAGATAGTCATCACTCCCTCGCAACAGATAACATAAAAGGAAATGTAGGTGACTTTGGGTTTAGCAATGACTTCATCGATATAACACTGAAAACATCATCGATGAATGGAAAGAATTGATGAGTTAGACTTCATTAAAACTAGAACTTCTGCTAGCAAAAGACACTGTTAAAGATAACAAGATAAGCCACAGACTGAGAGAAAATCTTTATACAACACACACTTGATAAAGGACTGATGTCCAAAATATACAAAGAACTCTTAAAACTCAACAAGAAAATGACAACCCAATTAAGAATGGGCACAAGATCCAAATAGCCACGTCAACAGAAAAGGTATTCAGATAACAAATCAGCATGTAAAAAAGATGATCAACATCATACATCCTCAAGGAATTGCAAATTAAAAGAAAAATACATGATACTACACAATTATTAAATTTCCACCCACTGAATCTAAAATAAAAGTTAAAAAAAATTTTTAGGTCAGGCACAGTGGCTCCCCCCTGTTAATCCCAGCACTTTGGAAGGCTGAGGTGGTTGGATCACCTGAGGTGAGGAGTTCGAGACCAGTCTGGCCAACATGGTGAAACCCCATCTCTACTAAAAACACACACAAAAAAGTAGCCAGGCATGGTGGTGTGCACCTGTAATCCCAGATACCTGGGAGGCTGAGGCAGGAGAATTGCTTGAACCCGGCAGGTGGAAGTTGCAGTGAGCCAAGATCACGCCACTACACTACAGCCTGGGTAACAAGAATGAGACTCCATTTCAAAAAAAAAAATTAAATTTCCAAAATCCAAAACACTGACAACACCAAATCCTGGCAAAGATACAGAGCAGCAGGAACTATCACTCATTGCCTGTGGGAATGCAAAATGGCATAGCCACGTTGTAAGATTGTTGGGCAGTTTCTTTCAAAACTAAATGTACTTTTATCATATGATCCAGAAGTGCACTCATCAATATTTATCCAAATAAGTTGAAAACTTGCGTCCGTACAAAAGCCTGCACACAAATGTTTATAGCAACTTTGTTCATAATTGCTAAACTTGAAAGCATCCAAGATGTCCTTCAATTGGTGAGTGGATAAACAATCTGTGACGTACCTAAACATGAAATATTATTCAATGATAACAAGAAATCAGCTATCAAGCCACAAAAAAAGACACAGAGAAAACTCAAATACATATTTCTAAGTGGATGAAGCCAATCTGAAAGTTTTACACGAACTATGATTCCAATTACATGATATTCCCAAAATAAAAAATTATGGAGAGTAAAAAGATCAATAGTTGCCAAGGATAAAGGGAAGAGGAGGAGACAGAAATGAATAGGTCAAGTACAGGTGATATTTAGGGCAGTGAAACTATGGTGAATGTTACTGTAGTATGGGATAGAGGTCACTAGACATTTGTTCAAACCCATACAATGTTCAACACAAACAGTGAAGACTTGTCAGATACGAACTTTAGTTGACAACTTACCAGTATTGCCTCATTAAGTGTAACAAATGTACCACACTTCAGGCAGGATGTTAATAATAGAAGAAAATCAAGGAAGGGCCTTAAGATCTCTCTGTTCTTTCCACTCAATTTTTCTACAAATGTAAAACTACTCAAAAAAAAAAAAAAAGTATTTTACATTTAAAAAGAAGGATGGGGCCAGGCTTGTGGCTCACACCTGTAATCCCAGCACTTTGGGAGGCCGAGGTGGGTGGATCATTTGAGCTCAGGAGTTTGAGACCAGTTTGGCCAATGTGGTGAGACCCTGTCTCTACTAAAAATACAAAAATTAGCCAGGCGTGGTGGTGGGTGCCTGTAATCCCAGCTACTCAGGAAGTGGAGGCAGGAGAATTGCTTGAACCTCAGAGGCAGAGGTTGCAGTGAGCCGAGATCATGCCACTGCACTCCAGCCTGGGCGAGAAAGTAAGACTCCATCTCACAAAAAAAAAAAAAAAAAAAAAAAGAAAGATGGAGGTTGGGGTGAAATAAAATTATAAGGAGATTCCAATAAAGGCTAAATTGTAGTCCAACTAGTTTGCAAGACAGAAACAAACAATAAGAAAGCTGGGAGGAGGCATCCTCAGGTTGCAACAAATGTCAAACACTGACTTCAGAAATCATTCCTTAAAAGGAGACAATTTGATAGAATTCATTTAGAGAACAATATCTTTAACAGGGCAGTGCTGCAAACAATTGAGCAATCAGCTGGCAATTAGTGGAGCTTATCAGCTGGGTATGATCATGTGAAAAGAGAGAGGGCAACCAAAACCCATGTTCAGTGCGGCTATGGGCCTGCCTAAAACTGCACCTTGAGCAACATCAGAGGCTTAACATTGTAGGAGGAGAAACAGACTTTACTCAAACAATTCTGCCAGTTACTGAACAAATACATAACAAGCTCTAGGGGAAGAGATAGAACTCACATCCCAAGTTGTCACAATGTAGTATCTAAAATACCCCATTTGTAACAAAATATTACATGCTGTCTTATAAAAACAAAATATGCCCTTAAAAAAACAGGCCGGGCCGCAGTGGCTCAAGCCTGTAATCCCAGCACTGGGAGGCGAGACAGGTGGATCCGCGAGGAATCAGGAAACCGAGACCATCCTAACGGTGAAACCCATCTCTAAGAAAAAATACAAAGGACTAGCCGGGCAAGGTGGCAGGTGCCTGTAGTCCCAGCTACTCGGGAGGCTGAGGCAGGAGAATGGCACTTGGAAACCGGGAGACAGGGGCTTGCAGTGAGCTGAGATCCGGCCACTGCACTTCAGCCTGGGTGACAGAAGACTCCGTCTCAAAAAAAGAAACAAAAGTGGTCAAGCAAGAAACTGGCTGTGACACTGTTCAGATGTTGGATTTATCAAAAATATTTTATTTCTAATAGTCATTATAATTAGGTCCTACCGAATATAAGAGAAGCAAGATTAAAAAGAAGAATTAAAGTGACACCTGCAACATAAGAGACTAGGAGATCCCAGTTCTTATCTCCCGAAAAATGCTAATTTGTAATATCTACATGGACAAAAGGGCCATTAATGGGAGCTTTGGGATCAGATACCAGATTATGATATTCTAGTACATTTTGAAGACCAAGGAAAGCAGCTTTAAGAAGACAGGCTCACACCTTAGTAGCAAACACACAAAGTGCAGACTCCGGCAAGACCCACTACATAAGCATCCGCATTTCTCTGTGGACTTGACTCCAGCCCACATGCCGAAGCACTGAAGCTCCTTGTCCAAAGTCCTTCCGCCCAGGCTTCCTGCACCCACATACAGACTGACTACAGAACTCACAGAAGACCAGGACCGATCCAATCCTGCAACCATGGTCCTAAAGGTAGTTACACCAGTTGGGAGCCTAAGATGAGAGTGTCTTTACCTAATAAAATGAGTCTTTAAAGACAAGAGACAAAATTGCTCCTTTAAATAAGCAAAGACCAATGCAAGACAATGAAGATCATGAGGAATAAGTCAAACATGACCCCACAAAAAAAAAAAAAAAGAGAAAAAATCCCCAATATGGAGCCATTAACAGGCCCTAAAATAATGAAAGATCCATGTGCTACTTGAAAAAGAATTCAAAATAATTACGTTTGTTTGTTGTTTTGTTTGTCTCGTTCTGTCACCCAGGCTGGAGTACAGTGGTGTGATCTCCAGCTCACCACCTCCACTTCCCAAGTTCAAAGCGATTCTGCCTCAGCCTCCCGAGTAGCTGGAACTACAGGCCGCACCACCATGCTCAGCTAGTTTTTGTATTTTAGTAGGGGGCAGGGTGTCACCATGTTGGCCAGGCTAGCCTCGAGCTCCACAGGCCTCAGGTGATCCGCCCATCACAAAGCTTCCCAAAAGTGCTGGAATTACAGGTGTGAGCCACCACACCAAACAAAATTCAAAATCATTGTCTAAAAAAAGCTAAATAAGCTTCAAACAAATACGGATAAATGACAAAATGAAATCAGGAAAACAATGCATGAACAAAATTAGAAGTTCAATAAAAGAAAAGAAAAAACACAAAATTCTGGCTCCACAAGTAAAATAAGGTGCACTGAGAATTTTTAGTGGACGGCTTGTCTGGGGCGCTCAATCAAGCAGAAGAAAGAACGAGTGAACTCTAAAACAAAGTATTTGAAATTATCATTAGATAAACAAAAACAAAAAGGATGGAAAAAGTGAAGAGAGCATATGGAACTTACAGAAAATCATCAAGAAAACCAATGTACGCATTATAGAAATCTCAGAAGGAGGCAGAGCTTGCAGTGAGCCAAGATCACTGCCACTGCACTCCAGCCTGGACAACACAGTGAGACTACATCTCAAAAAAAAAAAAAAAAAAAAGAAAGAAAAATAAATTACTCATTTTGCAAACTGAATCTTTGTATACTCTGACCTATATCACAAAGAGAATTCTGAAAGCAGCAAGAGAAAAACATCTTGTCCCATATAAGGGAGCCTGCATAAGACTATCAATGGGTATCTCCCCAGAAATCTTGCAGGTCAAGAAACAGTGGGATGATTCAATGTACTGGAAGAAAGAGAAAGACCAAAATGAATACTTTACCCCCAAAAAACTGTCCTTTAAGAATAAAGGACAGGCTGGGCGCGGTGGATCACGCCTGTAATCCCAGCACTCTGGGAGGCTGAGGAAGGCAAATCACCTGAGGTCAGGAGTTCAAGACCAGCCTGGCAAACGTGGCAAAACCCCATCTCTACTAAAAATACTAAAATGAGCTGGTGTGATGGCAGGTGCCTGTAATGCCAGCTGCTCAGGAGGCTGAGGGAGGAGAATTGTTTGAATCCTGGAGGCAGAGGCTGCAGTGACCTGAGGCCCCATCATTGCACTCCAGCCTGGGCACCAAGAGCAAAACTCTGTCTCAAAGAAAAAGAATTAAGAACAATGTTCCCATCTGATCATTTCAGCTGTGGCCTGGCACTCTTCTGAGAGCCCAGCCCCAGGTACTTGCAATCAGCCCTGGCACTGCTGTCGCTTTAGCATTCTGCAGTTGCCTGAGCATTCTTCTGCCACCCCTGCCTAAGTTTTCTGCCAGTTGTGTGGGGCCAGCCTGCCCTCTCTATCACAGCCAGCTCCCCAGACCCTGGGTACCTGAGGACACATATGCCAGCCTGTTTCACAGTCCAGTCCCTCCAGTACTTATGCTGCATACCATCAGAACACCATTTGGGATCTGAGAATCAAGAAAATGGCTAGCCCAGTCCACCACTGGCACCTGATCACTTCTTCTAGAGACTAAGGCTGTGCTGACCCAGCCGACCGACACTACAGCAGCTGAAACCCACCCTCCTGTACTGAAAGGTGAAGCTGCTTCCCCTATGCACAAAGTAGCAGCGTTCCTGCATGAGAGAACAGGCAAGCCACAGGGCTGTCTGTGGGCTGAGGGAAGAGGTCCTACCCTGAGTTGCTCCTATGAAAGAGTCATCAGACAGGCACTCAATGGCTCTTGGCTACATTATGACCTGGAGGTAGATGACAGTGTCTGTCTGAACTAACAGTCATGAGCTCTGTGGGACTTAGGGGTAAGGATAGGGAAACGATCATGTTCCTACCTACACTTAGGAGGCAGAGCTGGTACAGCTCCTCCACTCCTGAGAGACCTGTGAGCATTTCAACAGGGCTGCCCCAGCCACCCCGTAAGGCTACTGTTCACGTTCATCTTGAGATGTTGGTGGGTAAGCTGGTGCAGCTCTGCCCAGCTGTCTTCCCTCTGGGGTGAACAGGCAACTCAGAGTCTAGGCATTGGAGCCAGCCTATCACCTGAAACAACAGGGAGGCGAAATCACAGTAAACAAGATCAAACCACACACCATCTGCTTCTGCCATAGCCTGACTCTTACTTATGAGTGCCACTTACTGGCATGAAGGTTAAATGTACAAAACAATAAAAATCTACTGACAGAAGGGCACAAACAAGAAACAAAGCCAAAGCCCCTACCCAATAGATGTTATAGTTACACCCACAAGGGGAAAGCCCCATCTAAATTAAGTAAATTCAAAAACAAGAAGTGACGAAAGCTTTCCCAGATGAGAAGAAACCATCATAAGAACTTTGGCATCATGAATTTAAAAAAAAGAAAGAAAGTAGAATGTTTGACACACTACCAAAGGGCAGCACCGAAAGCTCTCTGGCGATGGATCTAACCGACCAAAATGAAGCAATTCTGAAATGAAAGATAATGAATTCAAAATATGGATTATAAGGAAGCTCAATGAGATCGAGAGAACATTGAAAATCATCACAAAGAATATCAGAGCAATGCAGAATGTGAATTAAATACAGATATCTTTAAATTAAAAGAATGGAATTTCTACAAACAAAAACAGACTGAAGGACCGATTTACAGTTGAGAAAGCTTTTAACAATAGAGCTAGACTAAGCAGAGAAGGCAGACAGAAAATAGAATCCACTGACTTCTGGAGCATGAGATTTCTTCTGTGAAGTCTGTAATTTAGTCTAATGTGATTTCCTTTATAGGTGATTTGAAATTTCTCCTTGCTTCTTTCAAGGTATTTTCCTTCTAGTTGACTTTGGAGTCTGGTGAAGTTCATTTTGCAAAGTATTTCCAAATTCTCTAAGGCTTCTTGCATCTGGATGTCATGCCTTTCTAGCAAGGCCAAAGAGAGTTTTTCTAGTTATTCCCTCCAATATGTTTCAAATCTTTTACCTTCTCCTCTTCTCTCTCAGGAATGCCTACAGCTCATAAGTTGGGTTGCTTTACATAATTTCCTATTTCTTGACCTCTTATTTATTTAAATTTTCTTTATTTTTTTTTACCTGTGTTAGTTCAAAAGACCTGTTTGTTTTGAAAAGATAAGAAAATTGATATGGTCGACCAGGCCAGGCACAGTGGCTCATGCCTGTAAAATCTTATCGCCGGAGGGGCAGAGACAGATTGAATGCTTCCTGAGCTCAGGAGTTCGAGACCAGCCTGGGCAAGATAGGAAACCCCTGTCTCTACTAAAATACAAAAATCAGCTGGCCATGGGGGCAGGTGTCTGTAATCCCAACTTCAGGAGGCTGAGCTGTGAGGTGCTCACACCTGGGAGGCAGAGGTTGTAGTGAGTCAGATCATGCCGAAGTGCACCCAGCCTGGACAACAAAGTGAAACTCTGTCTCAGAGAAAAAAAAGAAAAGAAAAGAAAGAAAATTGATGTGGTGCTAGCTAGATTAACCAAGAAAAAACAGAGAAGATTCAAGTAAGCACACGCACAATCAGAAGTGATAAAAGTGACATTACAACTGATACCACAGAAAACAAAAGATCATCAGAAACTAATATAATATCTCTATGCATACAAACTAGAAAACCTAGATAAAATCATTAAATTTATCCCTCCCTGCTCAGATGTGGCTCGAGCTGGAGGTGCACAGGGCGAGACGCCACAGACCTTCAACCCAGAGCAGCTTGGAGGCAGTGAATAATAGCTCTTCAAGTCTGCAATAAAAAATGGCCTCTTCTAGAGAATTGTTTGAACCCGGGAGGCAGATAATGCAGTGAGCTGAGATGGCGTCACTGCTCTCCAGTCTGGACAACAGAGCGAGACTCTGTCTCAAAAAAAAAAAAAAAAAAAAAAGTCCTCTTCATGGCTTAAATTACAAAAGTAAACTAAAAGACTTACATGTTTTTCTTTACCCGAACTCATTCCTTACATATAGACGCAATCTTTTCAGCATTTGCTTTACTGGTTTAGTAAAAGCCAGGAAAAACAACTTTGTGGTAATGAGAATGTTATCCAACTGTATGTTGTTTACCTTATTGTAAATACTGGTGAACAGCTGTCAATAATGGTTTCATATTCCTTAAAAAAAAAAGAAAGAAAATGGATAAATTCCTGGAAACATACAACCTCTTAAGACTGAACCAGAAAAAAAATAGATATCCTAAACAGACTCAGTAATAAAATAGACTCAGTAATGAAATAGACTCAGTAATAAAATAATTTCAAACAAACAAACAAAAAAACAAGAACAAATGGGTTGACAGCCAAATTTTGCCAGAAGTACAATGAAGAGCTGGTATCAGTCTTACTGAAACTATTCCAAAAATTTATGGAATTTTTCAATTGGAAGAATCAATAACATTACCAAGACCATATTAACCAAAGCAACCTAAAAATTCACCACAATTCCTATCAAATTACCAATAACATTTTTTACAGGATTACAAAAAAAAATCCAAAATATCATATGGAACCAAAAATGCATCTAAATAGCCAAAGTAATCCTAAGCAAAAAGAACTAAGCCAGAGGCATCATGTGTCTGACTTCAAATCATACTATAATGCAATACTAAATAAACCAGTATGGCATTGGTACAAAAACAGACCGATTGATTAAAGGAACAGAATAAAGAGTCCATTGCTAGGAAGGATACATCTAAAAAAGGGAGAAAAAAACTGAAAGAAAAGAGAATAAAGAACCAGTAATAAAGCCACATGCCTACATCCAAGTGATCTTTGACAAAGTTGGCAAAAATAAACAATGGGGAAAGGGCATTCTATTTAATAAATGGTGATGCGAAAATTGGCTACCCATAGGCAAAAGAATGAAACTGAATCCCCATCTCTTATCATATGCAAACTTTAACTCAATATGCATTAATGACTTAAATGAAACACTAGATGCTATAAAAATCCTAGAAGAAAATGTAGGAAAAACTCTTCCAGATATTGGCCTAGGCAAATAATTCATAAATTAGTCCTGAAAAGCAAATGCAGCAAAACCAAATATACACAAATGGGACTTAAACTAAAGAGCACAGCAAAAGAAATAATCAACAGAGTAAACAGACAATCTACACAACAGGAACAAAATATTTGCAAACTTTGCATCTGAAAAAGGACTAATACACAGAATCTACAAAGAACACAAACAACTCAACAACAACCAAGAATAAACAACCCCATTAAAAAGACCACAAAGGATATGAACAGACATTTCTCAGAAGAAGACATACAAGTGGCCACCAAACATGAAAACTTGCTCAACATCAGCAATCATCAGAGAAATGCAAATTAAAGCCACAATAAAGGCCGGGCGCAGTGGCTCACACCTGTAATCCCAGTACTTTGGGAGGCCAAAGCGAGTGGATCACCTGAGGTCAGGAGTTTCAGAACAGCCTGACCAATAAGGTTAAACCCCAACTCTACTAAAAATACAAAAATTAGCTGGGCTTGGTTGTGAGCACCTGTAATCCCAGCTACCCCAGAAGCTGAGGCAGGAGAATCGCTTGAACCCAGGAGGTGACGGTTGCAGTGAGCTGAAATCATTTCACTGCACTCCAGCCTGAGTGACAGAGCGAGACTGTCTCAAACACACACACACACACACACACACACACACACACAAAATATCATCTTAC